>NC_029793.2:145935872-145937532 GCF_000816755.2 Arachis ipaensis | reverse complement strand
TATATATTATGGTAAATAAATGTCTCCAGCATTTAATATTGAATTTGTAATTTAAAAAAATATCAAATAAATTTTAAAATTGCCACATTTCATTAATTTTTTCTTCATACTTTTATCCTATTTTATTGGAGAATATCAGTCATATTATTTGTTATAAACAACTATTTGATTTTGAACGAGGCTATAAATGAAACAATCAAATATAAATATAAAATTCGCTTCATAAAATAAAATTTACGAAAAAAAATACTTGAAGGAAGAATTAATATTTATGCATTTAAATTTGAAATTTATTTAGCCTGATATATAATGAATAGATACTTATTCAAGTAGGGTTGTATTTGCAATAAACAATCAACGATAATGGCAGGGTCTGCGTTTTGTCTGAATGTTTTTCACTGTCTACCTCTATTGACAATGCCAATATGCCATGATTCCTCTTCCAACTTTTTCAAGTTTCAAGTTCCAACGTAAGCAATTAATATTTGGGTAAAGTGTACAAAATGTTCTAAAAAAAGGTTTGGTATCAATAAAATTCTTTTCAAAATATTGAAATAATAAAATATCATTTTATATAAGTAATAAATAATTGTTATATGTGTCAAATATGTGCATATTTTGCTTCAATTTTAATAAAAATATTCAGATAATTATTTAAAAAATATGTAAAAAAATTAACAAAATCAATTTACAGACTTTTTATTTTTTATTAAATATAGTAATTTAATATTATATACTTTACACTAAATATTATAGGATTAATTTAGTCTCAATCCTTTAATTTTTTCTCCTAATCTCTGTCACTCGATATTCTTTCGAAAAGTAACCTAAGGTAGCGTTTGATGGAGAGACAGAGATGGAAAGACTGAGACTGAGAGACAGAAACTAAGAGATAGAGATTAAAATAAATTTCAGTATTCTATTTGGTGCAAAATGGGAGACAAGAATTGAAACAAGAATAAAACTCTAATTTAATTTGCACAAAGAGTAAAATTGGAATTAATTAATTGAAATGAAAGTATTTTAGGTATAAAATGTTATTAAAGTTTCAGTTTCCATCTCTAAAAATTTTAGTCTTCTGTATCCCTACTTTTTAGAGATACTGAAATACTGAAATTTTAGAGACAAAAACAAAAATTTTAGTATCAATCTCTAAACTAACTCTGTCTCAGTACCTCAAAACAAACGCTACCTAAGTTACTAGTACTGATAGCGAGCGAGTAACGAGTGGAGGAGCGGCTATGAAAATCTGGGCGTGTTAGCATGCCTGTCTACGTCATCATCTACCTCACTCTCTCAATATCTCTTTCACATCAAAAAGCTTTCAAATGCAGATCTACCACTGCAGTATCAGTGCATGCCCCAAACTTTTCAATAACTTATTATTCTCGAACAACTATATATATTTCTTTTGAACTTGAAGTGAAGAGTGAAGTTCCAGTGGTTTTCTCAAAATTCCCCATGTTGCCCTTGCACCAACTATCTTTGTGACTTGTACGTTATTTAATGTGACAAAGGATATCTTATGGTCAAATATGTGGGGCTGTGTAATGGGAACGGTGAAATAATAAGTATAACTGGAGAATGTTTGCACTTTGTTTCTTTGAATCCCAACATATTATTGGGACTTACACCACATAAATATAATAGTTAGATTAAT
>NC_029793.2:145923582-145935822 GCF_000816755.2 Arachis ipaensis | reverse complement strand
AATTAAGTATAATCAAAGTTATTATGTATTTTACTTGAATTTCAATTTGATCATAAAATTATCAATTAACTTAAAAAATTAGCTAAATTTCTACTTCATAATTACACTAACTTAATACACACATTCATATATCATACGTATTATTTTTCTTTGATTTATAGTGTGTGCAAAAACTATATTAATAAAAAAAGTGTGTCAAATTTGTAACTTAATTCCATATGCATAATGTCAAATTTTTAACAAGAATTCTACAATTTTCTATTCTAAAAGACATGTTTGTATTTAAAAAAATGTTTTAATTTAGATTTCAAAACATCATTATTCACCTTGTTTATTTTTAACGAAAAGAGTGTATCAATATGCTAATGTCATCATCCACATGCACAAAGCTAAGCTAATAATAATAAATATTGACATATAATAAAAGTAAAATAGATGGAGGGACTGATATGTCTGACAAAAAAAACGTTAAAAATTAATTTGTGTATTAATTTTTCTTGAGAACTAATTAAAATATTCGCTTTTAAAATTTTTTGCGACTGATTTGGATAATAACTGCGTCGAAAAATATACTAAAAATTAATTTGTCTACTAAAATAAAACCTTAAAAATTGATCTGTATATTAATTTTTGTTAGAAACTATTTTAAAATATTTAGAAACTGATTTAAATAATTATTCTAGTAATTACGAGTATTAGTGCTACCTCTACTAATAGTCAACTATGATTCAATTTTCATTCAACTATTTTTTTTAACAAAATATGTATTTTCTAGTTCATTCAATAAATGAAAATATATATTTGTAAGAATTTAATTTTGATGTACAAGTATCAAATTATCAATCAAAATCAGTAGGTATAGGAGCGTATGTGTACATACGATAGTGATGGCCTTGACAGTGCATGTGATAAGCCAACGCATTAATTAATATAGTGTATGTGTTATTGGAACGCGTCATGTATATTATGTAGCGTGCTTGGTCAAGAGCTTATGTGGTTGAAAATGAGTGGTAGACCATAGTGTTAGGAGAAATTATTTGTTGCTCGATCTAGTTGGATCTTGAGCATTAACTCACTATATATGTGGGAAAGTTTGTAATCAAATACTTGTGAATCATCTTGAAATTAATTTTTGTTAAAACTTAAAAAGAATTTACATCTTTAAGATACATGATATTATTACTAATAAATAGAATAATTTTTTGAATGTGATAGATTGAGATTGAGGTTGATATATTTTAGGTTTCGGCGTTCATCTTATCCTTATTGAAGTAGATTATCTTTGAGCATGATTTATGAATATGAATCCATATCCACGTATATTAAATTATGATGGAAGAGACGGGCGCCATTACTTCATTTAAGTCAAATTTTATTAATAACAAATGGACCCAAAAAATGCTTTAAAGTTGTGGGGGACTCAAATAATCTGGCCTGGGTTCCAATTAATCATTTACTATGCTAACACTAGTCAGTAGTCACCATTTTTCGTTAATATTTTCTTTTTCATTATTTTCTATATCTACATATTCTCTTTATTTATATTGTTATCTATTTATATGTTTTTGAATATCTATAGATAGAGTTCAAATACATGTATATATATAAAATCAGTACTACTGACAGAAAAAAGGTTCAAAAGATGAGTGTCTTCTCTTCCCTCCGTGGAGTTTGATTTTGAAGGTTGGAACCAAAAAAGAAAAAGTAGCTAGCATGATTGAAGAGAGGGCCACCTTGAACAATGAACAATAGGGAGAGAGAGGAATATATATAGGGCTAATTAAGCAGTAGAAGTAGAACACAGAGTCACCAAGTCAGAGGACTACTACTACAAACACTAATATCATTCATTGTGCGGGTATTTTTTTTATTTTTTTAAATTAGGAGGGAGACCAAATGCCTAATTTCTAGATGAGTATATTATGATATTTGAGTTATAGTTTGTAGCCTTATTTTTTTTATATTGTAGGAGTGTGTGAATTTGTTTGGTTATGGTGTATATAGGTGTTAAACACAGGTGTGGGACAGATTTTTCTGAACAATGGCAGGAAAAAATTGGACCGTCTGAATTCTTTGTTAAGAAATTTATTGACTACAAATCGGACCGTCCAATTAGTTTTTTTTTTTCTTAAAATTAAATCGGACCATCCGTTTTTGTAGATATCCTCTAATCGGACCGTTCGAGTTTCTTGCTCTAAATTTCTCGGTCCGATTTCAGTCCCCTCACACTATATGTAGGAAAATCACCTCTATTCTCCATAATGCTGTATCACCCCACACTTTTTTCTATATTAAAAATAAAAAGTGTAATTATATACATTATGAGAAGGTGGATAATTACTTAAAAATAAATATGGATAATAATTAATGAATCATGATGCTTATTATTTAGTTTGAAACGTCGCGGTACTGAGCTCCATTTAAGGGTTTGTCACTGGCCAATGGGTTGCTGCATGCATAAGGCGGGATTCGAACCCCCGACACTTGCTTATGTGTTGCAACTCGCAACAATAAAAGTCGAAGGAGACAGACACCTGCATCAAACAGACCAACCATGGTATTTAATAATTAATTATTTAATAATGAATATAACAATAAAAAGAATGAATTCATGATTCCTATTAACTAGGCCCCTAGCTCCTCTCCTCACCCATGACCCAATCAATTTAATGAAGAATCTAACACCGGGATACTCTCTTCTTCCTTTTCACACCCTATAACCCTCCTTGAACTGAACTTCATGCAGGCCTTGTTTTTTAATCCGGTTATTCATTTTTTATGAAACACAATAATGTGCCTGATTTATGCAGCCATTAGCAACCTATGATGCCGAGATACTGATACGGACACGGGACACGACTTGACACGGGACACGTTGACACGTGAATTTTAAAATTTTATATAACACGAAGATACACATACATATAAAATATAAAGTATTTTTAGATAAATCGTAATAATATTTTGATATTTTATTGATATTAAAATATAAATTAAAATTTTTAATTATTTTTAATGTCTTATTTTAATTATATTAAATATTTAAAATATTTTTTTGTTTTAATAAATAATAATATATACTATATAAAAATTTATTTTAAAAATATATGTTAAGAATAAGATAGGACACGCTGACACGTGATGGTATTTAAGTGTGTCCAGGTGCGTTTGAAGAAGAATTTTTTATTTTTTATTAAGACACGGTCGAGCACAGCAGACACACGTGTCAGACGAGTGTTGGTGAGTGTCGTGTCCAAAATATGTCTGACACGCAGACACGACAACTCAACGAAATGTCCATGCTTCATAGTTAACAACTAATATAATCTAAATTAAACCAATATATACGCATCAAAATAAATATAGATTGCTTCTTTTAATGACTTAGGACCTAGTACTCAATGGCACTACACAACTATTTATTACTTACCCTCTTTGGTTAACAATAATTGTTTTTCTTTTCGTTTCTTTTCGGAAAATTGACAATCAAGAAAAAGCTCCGATCCACACAACAATACTCTAATTTCCTAATAAGCCAACCCATTTTTTATAAGTCAAAACTACGGTTTTATACTATGCTCTTCCTATTTCATGCTTAAGGCAAATTGATATTAATATTGGACACAAATCATAATGATATTGCATATATGGACCATAAATTCATAACCAAGCAAACATGGAGAAGAATTCAATTTTGTAGGGTGACAAAAACAGTTACGAACTACTAACAAATATTAAAAAATAATTTTTATAAGTTACTTTTAAAAAGTAAAAGCTCTACTAAACTAAATTTAATACGAAGACGATAAGAATCATTTTTCTTTTGGACATATTTAATTAATAGTGAAGACGTGAAGTCGACTGCACCTGAATTTCCACCTTAATTAATACCACCCAACCCAAGAGCATATATATATATATATATTGAGGGTCACTTAATTTTGACTTAAACATGATACATATTATCAATCACACAATTTTTTACGCCCATCCTGGGCTTCATGTTACTCATTATCTAAACTTACATGGACCAAATAAAATTTACAACCTTAACTTTGGTTTAGTTGTGAAAAAAATAAGGGAAAATGCCAAGGGAGTACGATTATCCATCTTCATTTTAAGTTGGATGTGTACATATAAATGAAGAACAACTCTATTGTCCTTGTGGGACAATGAAGAATGGAGTTGGTTCTTCAAGAGGATATCAAAAATTAAATAAATATTTTTATTGTTTATTTTTTACGTTTAAGGTAACAAATTAACTTTTTCTAACGACAACTTCTTTCACGATCCATCTTTATACTTGCTAAACTAATGGAAGAAGGGAAAAAAACCCTACGTGGAGAAAGATACTATACAACAATCGTGACACATAATAAAATGGCATCGTATAATATTGTTTCATTTTTTAACTATCATGCATTGAGTATCAACATACATGTGAATATAATAGAGGTTTAAGGAGTATTAGAGATATAATTATTAGTGTTACCCTTTTCTATTCACTAAAGCTTTTGGGATGAGTGGTATTATGACATGGTATTAGAGCTCTAGATCCGAAAGGTCAAGAGTTCGATCCTTGGTGAATTCGACTTAAATAGGTATTATTTTTGTTTTTGTGAAGCGAAGAGTCAAAGGAGCACAATCCTGTTAAGCAGAGTAATACATCCTCCTGTACGTGTTACTATTATAATTACAATTTTACTAATAATTATTTTAAAATATTTGATAAGAATATTATATAACAAAATTTAATATTTATATGTAATAAATATCTCAAACAATTACCACGCTTAACAATAATAACTAGGGGTGAATGGGATCGAATATGACTAAAATCATCTGCATTAAAATTATCGAATCGGATTTAATATCTGCAATTTTTAAGTTTGGATTCGAAAAAAATAATCAGACCATCCATTTAACCCATAAACTAGCTTGTTTAACCCGTAATTTTTTCGGCTTTAATCTAAAATTTAAACAGACTTAATTTTAGAGTAAAATCTATTCGTTTAAACGAATAAATAGACTAATCAAATAAATTTAACCTATTTTAATGGTCTAATATATCTCTTATCTTTTTCTCAACCAACTCACTACTACGTGTGTGTTTGGAATACAGTTTGCAAACTGGAGTTTGCATAAAATTGATTTTGCAAACTTGATTTTAATAAAAAGTAAGTTTGTGTTAAAGTGATTTATGTTTGGTAATTTTTGTATCAAAATTGATTATAGTAAAATAAATGTTGTTTGGCTTGCACGAATCAAAATCACTTTTAAATAAAAAATTACTAAAATGGACATCAACTTAAAATTTTTTTTATATTATCCTATTATTTTGATAAAATTGGTAAAAGATAAATAAATGATTAGTATCCATGGCTAAAAGCCCGTTAGGAAAACGCAGAAGCTACAAATAGTTGCTTCTTGTAAACGTGGTTTTGGTAGCAAAATCATTTCTGCGTTCATGAGAAAAAAATTTTGCCAAACCAAAAGTTGAAGCTTTCAAGAAATTTAAACGTACTTCTTCCCTTCCAACGGGTTTCCAAACACACCCTAAAATCATCCACACTAAAATTATCGGATCGAATTCAATATCCGCAATTTTTAAGATTGGATTCGATTATCCGATCCGCACATTTGCAGATCAGATCGGATCGATATCAGATATATCCGCAAAATACAAAAATATTTTTTAAAAAAATTATTTTATTAAGAAAAATAATAAAATTTTTTTTTACAAATCTATATCCATAATTTTTCAATTAAATTCGAATAAATACCGCAAATATGCATGACACCTCTCTCAATAATAACGTTGGATACTCGATCTGCCTAGTGCTGGTGGAGGAAGATAAATGGAATTGGCAGTTTTTTGCTCTTTTTCGAGGGATATATTTAATTTAACATTTAATTTTAATTTATGAGATGTGACACAAATAGCTCTGATCCATTAGCTTAGGTTAGCTTCAGTAGCTACCTGGGGATGGGATTATTATAGGACTGGCAAGTTCTTAATTTCTTTTTCTTCCGGGAAACTTTTAATTTGTGCGACCTTTGATGATGGTTTGATTGAGGGACTGAATGATTGAAATCAGTGTTGGAAAAGGACACTAATTCAACTCATGCTACCACTATCCACAGTGAGCATTATTTTGGTTAGGAAAATACTATTTCTAACAAGCTTGTATCAAAGAGTAAATTTAAAAAGTTTTTTTGTAAATAATATTCATATTTATAAGAGCTGAACTAGTATGTATTTATATGGTAGATTAAGTGGTCGGTGTTATTGAAAACTTGACATGTCATTTTCACCCTTAGTACGTGTTAAAGGAACAATAATTGTATTTCCTGGGTCGAAAATTTATTAGTATATGATTGTAGTAGGTTAAAGAATAAAGACAAATTTAAGTAAGATGAGATGAGCATGATTTTAATAATGGCATGAACAAAATCGCCAAGATCTAATACTGCAAAGATATGATATAACTAGAAAAGTTTGGAATACAAGGTGATGATACATTATAGCACATGCACAAGTTGAGACTTGGGAGTGACAGATGTAGATACATAAAATCATGGAGAAAAGAAAGAAGGTGAAAGGAATGGAGGCGGAGGAGTGTGTTTTGCTTTCAATTCCGAGGGGAAGGAAGAAGATGGGACAGAGACAAGGACATTGGAGAGAGAATAAAGAGAAGATTTATGTGATGTAAAAATGAAGATCATGTCACAATCCAGATGGAAGCCACCAACCTCATTAAATACTAGGGTACTATCATTAGGAATAGGGAATGAAAAATGAAAAAACTGCTTCTAATAATTCCAAGAAACCAGCCTGCCAATAACTAGTTAATCAAACTCACTTTACTACTTCTATTTTTATCTATTTCAAGTTTTGTTTTCATTTTGTTTTCTAGTCCACCCTTCAAGCTTTATGACCTGGGATTTGGACCTGTCCCTATTCAGATAAAGCTAAGGGTATCACAAGAATTAAATTCCTATTTTCAATCCTTAAAAAAGCTAGTTATATAAATGAGAAATTATTGAAACATATTTTATTTTTTTAAAACTTTTCCAAACATCCTATAACCAACAAAATACACATCCTTTAGAGGGTTTTTTTTTTCACATGATAAATTTTTGTGTGTAATGGGTCAAAGCCCAAAGGCCCAGATAAGAAAATCATAAAACTGCAGGTTTTTTTTTTCTCTGAGCCCAATTTTTAACATTTCACGATTAAATTATAGAGCTAACATATTATAAGTCAATGAGTTGATGTTTTTGCTCACCTAGTTTCCAATATCATAATTCTGTCAAAAAGAAAAAAATATATATAATGCACAAAGTTTGCAAGAAGGAACATATGAGCAAAGGCTCTGAATATATCTGTTTGGAATAATAATATTTTTTCTTGTAAATACTATGAAATAACAAGACAAAAATGATATGAAAGATGCAACTTCCATAACCTATAATCTTAGCTTCCGTGTCAATAACATTACAATAATCATGCGATTGAACTCTGTGTGGCATTATTCAGTGATCAGTAACATGCAGGGTTCACGGACCAAAAATAGAATGAGAGACTCTTAAGTCTTAAGATCAAGGACAAAAAGCCCTAATGCAATTGTATACTAGCCATGAACATTATCAACATAAGCAACCCAATACAGCTTCCTTGGAGAGTTGAGCTAGCTGCAAACCCAAAAAATCAAGAAGGTAATAACTGATTTCAACAAGGTTCAACAAAATTGTAAGCAGCCTAAACAACTATGTAGCAAATAGTTGCTTTAGAATGCTGATTTCAGATGAGAAAGCACTTAGAATAAGCGTTTGATTTTCCATGAAATTTCTTTAGCTGAATCACAATTGATAAAGCCAAGTTATGCAACTCCTATTTGTGATTTTACCAGAGAGAATTGACCTTAGCTTCATTCTTACCGCTCGCGGACAATGTTGGTGGCGGTGCTGTGGTAGATGAGTTCGTCATTGGAATTCCCAGGTTAGAGCAACCAATGCCAATAGCACCTTAGGAAAAATGTGAACATTAGATCATACCTTTCCACATTTCTAAACCAATGATATGAAACATGGGTGAGGTTTGTAACATTTACATTGTTTGACACAAGGGAAGGCAGTGGCATTGAGAATATTGTAATATCCGGCATCACAATGGCAACTGTAGGAGAAGGGTGATGTCTTGTTACATGACCCACCTCCACAATCAACCCAAAAGCAAGCTACATGATCAAAAAGGATATAAACACGAAAAGAAATTGAACAGCAACATTTGATGGCAGTAGTTTTTTCCGTCTGTTACCATCAAACACTGATTCATTGGATCTTCTTTCTTTGTGTGGAGAAGGGGCAGGGGCTTCCATGCAAGAGTAGTTCAGGGTACCTGCAATTACAAAAAGGTTATCAAGGAAGGTTCATAGTCATTATTAGAATTGAGCAGCTAAGTCAAAATCGCAAAAAGCTAACAGTAGAAGTGAGGGTCTAGGGTAAAGATTGGCCACATCTTGATTCTTAGCAATGCTCTACTTGTTGAAAAGTTAAAATCATCTGATTTGATTAAGACGTTTCTGATTTAATATATATCCATTAAGACTTAAAATTGATTTAATCCCTTGATTTCAAATATTAGTTTAACATCTTAGTCTAAGGAACAAGTTCAACCAGAAATGCATTCCAGTTAGTAAAAGCTTCCACTAAGCTACATCCTTTGCAGCAAGTCAATTGCTTCATATAATAACTGGGTTAAATTTAGAAAGTTGCTCATTGACATGGTACCAAATAATGACCAGAAACAAAATTAACTACATAGCATTTTATGCACCCTAAAACCACCATGTGTTAATGCAACTAGTTCACCACTTAGACAATTGAGAGTGAGAGAGAGAGAGTTCTTACAATTGGGTACTATGCAAGGAAGAAAGGTGAAAACCTGAGTATGGGAAGAGAGAGATTGCTTCCAACCAGGATTGCACTCACATTCATATAAGAAAGTGCTGTTCTTAGAAGGCTTGCAGGCCCCCTTTCCACATTCAACTCCTTTGCACACATCCTCTGAACTCAATCCACATCCAAAACAAGTAAAAAAACAAACTCAAGCTAAATATGATCAAACCAAGGGTGAAAAAAACTGAACTTGAGAAGACCCAAATGAAGAAAAGTATTGCAGGAATCTCAACCCATTAATCCCAAATATCCCAATAAACAGAGATGAAAGTAAAGTAAGGGTCAGAATCACAAACCATAGATCGGAGAGAGGAAATCAGTTGTAGCCGAGAGGGTTTGCAGAAGCAAAAATGTTACAAGTATAACACTTAGATGTCCCATATCTGATAAGAATCAACACAGAATTGACGGACCCATGAAATGAAACAGGGAAATTTTGGCGAAACGTGTGGAAACTTGAAAGTGCATCATCATTAGAGTGTGTTTGTTACTTTGTTTCGGTCACTAAACTTATAGTTAGTTACCTACTTAGTTGAATTGATCTAGTTTCATGTTCGGATCATAGCAATGTAACTGTTACACGTGGTGCTGATGTCATCTAATTCTTTTTTTGGTCGTGTGATGTCATCTAATTCAAGTGCGGAGCCGGTCAACGCAATTCATCAGATTTAATGGGCTACCATATTGGGCTTCTTTTTTTAAATTATTATTGGCCCATTTGGTATCGGGCCTCTTTAATATCAGCCTGTGTCTAAGCGAGAAGTTTCCAGAATTCATAACAATACTATTAATCCGAAAAAATATCTAAATTCAGAATATTATATATTATTTATCTTTCTAACATCATGTTTACAGATTCAAAGGATGAGTTCATAAATAGTGGCTAACTGAGCTGTAAGAAAGCTTAGCATGTAGTAGAACTTGTGATCTGAATTGCACAGTTATAGTAAATTGAAGATTAATGCATGCTCTATATCTTGATTCTCTCTTGGCAATAGTTATTCAAAGTCACCCTTGTCAAAAGTGTAACTTGTATTCTTTTTTTCTTTTTTTCTGCCAAAGACAGGAGACTCGAATCCGCGACCTCTTAATTGAGTATGGAGAGACTATGACATTTAAACTATAGCTCATTAACAAGAATAATAACTCTTTTTACTATCACTATATTATTAAATTTTATTCTATATAAAATATCTATTATAATAGTATATGAGCTTTTCAAATTTGTTGGGGGGGCCAAGGCCACTACTTGCCCCCCCTTAAATCCGTCCCTGCTTTCTAATATGACAAAATATGTCACACCAGTATTTAACATGTCACATCAATATTTAACAGAGTAATCTAAGAATAAAAGAAAAGTACCTAAACTCAAAAAACAAATATTTTTTTACACAGTGTTTGGTTCAAACGAAAATAAGGAGAAGGAAAATACAGGGAAAGAAAACGGGTGAAAAGTCAAGTTTTTTATTGTTTGGTTTATCAAAGAAAATGAAGAGGAAAAGAAAAAAGTGGAATGGGGTCCACGAAAAAATTTTCTCTTCGATTGGGAGATGAAAACTATCAAGAAAGAGGAAATAATGATATAATTACAAATTTATCCTCTATTTAATAAAAAGATCAAAATATTTTATTTTATTTTTTTTTACATTTAAAAATTATCTCTTGTGATAGAGACAAAAAACAGGGTCATGTGCAAGCAGCATATTCCCCAGAGTAATTATTACCAACAGTGATAGTTGCAAGAAGATAACAACCTAACCTCATTAGTGGAAATAGTGGTGCTTATGTCAATTTGGAATCCGAACCGTATTTTGAATCCATCTCAAAGATGGCTATCAACGAATATAAGGAGAAAACTCAAATGAAGTTAATTTTACTGAAAGTTAATATTTGAGAGACGTTAGATGAAAATTTAGTTAAATCAGTTAAATTATTTAACGATTTTTAAATATTAACTTTATGTAAAGTCCGCTACACCTGAATTTCCACTTGAATATAATTTTCACCTTAATATAGTATTTATGTGTGCACATTGCACAAGCTAAAGTACTTGTTTATTAATACAAGAAACATCAGAGAAGTGGTAAAATTTATTATTTTTAGTTAATAATAAATTAATGATATTTAAAAATATAAATTAAATTAAAAAATTAAAAATATTAATAAAAAAAATAATTTTTCTTAGTCTTTAAATTTTTCTCGTTTAATATAATAGGACACAAAAGCCTAAACTAAGCTAAACATGGAAACCACTTAGTTAGGCACTAATAAAGAGTTAAACAGTTACCTACCTACATGGCTACATACAATCTTGGATCAGTTAATCTCCATCTATCTCCAACCAAGAATTTCATGGTTACGAGTTGATTAATTTACATATTGAAAAGTGAATCTATTAATGTATACCTGGAAGAAGGAAAGAATTGTGCAAGCTTCTTCTGAAGCCTTTGTCTGGCCTTAAGAGCAGTTTCATCCAAGGCACTTGCCTCCACTAATGATACTCTTCGGTAGGTGGCAAGATTGTAGTGGTTGTGCTCTAACAAAGAAGAAGAAGATGATGATGAAGAAGAAGATCTCTTTCTAGGGGGCACTCCAACACCAGGTAGCCTACCAGCCATGAATTGAATTAACTCTCTATCTATCTTGATTGGTGTCTCATCAAGTTTGATATAGATGAGAGGAGTGAGAGACCCACCAAAATAATGCAAAGGCTATAATAAGAAGATGTGATGGGTGGAAGTTACTAGTGATTTGATGCACTCATTACTGTTATACAGTACTGCTATTCAAGTGCAATATGACAGCTAAAATATTGGCTCAAGGAATTTGGCTCATTGCCTGTCACAGAATTTGCCAAAGGAATTTTAATTTACTGCTTTAATTATGTGACATTTTGGGATATATATATGAAATAAAATAAAAGAATAATTTAATAATTATATTTTAATATATATTTTATAATAATAATAATAGTTAATTTTAATGATTAATTTTAATATACACATAATATTATGGGTGTTATATGTGGCGGGTAATGTATGTAGCATGTGGTTCTCGTAATAATGGACTTCTTGTCTCATCTATATATGAAGAGTAAAGAGTTGCGTTGTAGTATTGGACTCTCTCAAATGAGAATCAACTTCTTTTCTCTCTGGAAAACTTACTAGGTTATTGCCATTTTTTTTATTTATTTTATATTTAAGTTAATATTAATTATTTTTCTATTTCTTAATCAAAAATTGGTTTTTTAGCATTTCCTTTTATTTTTAAAATATATTG
>NC_029793.2:145923247-145923502 GCF_000816755.2 Arachis ipaensis | reverse complement strand
TATAATTGTTTTTCACTAAAAATATTAACCATTAACATTCCTAATAAATAATTATGTATGTCTTGCAACTTGCAAGTGATCATGAAAATTCTTAATTTTTAACGTATTCTAATCAATAGCCGCCTTTGCGACTCAAATTAAAATCCTTTATACTTTCTCTAAATAAATAACATCCCAACTAGGATGTGAAGAATGAAGATCTATGTCTTAATATCAAAGAATGCTTTATTTAATATTTTATGGTTTTATCAATAG
>NC_029793.2:145908866-145923222 GCF_000816755.2 Arachis ipaensis | reverse complement strand
TTATTAATAAAGCAAATCTAAAACCCACTTGCTTCTTCACACTGGTTTCATACTCTGCTCTGTTCTGCTCTGCTCCGCTCCGCTCCTTCTTCATCCTTCTGCAACACACACCTCTGTCCTTGAGTCCATTGTATGCTAAATCGAAGCAAAGTTTGTAGCTTGATATAGAAACAAAGCTTGAGAAGAAAAAAAAATGAGGGGTCCTTTGGGTGCAGTAATAGGAAGATACCCATCAAGTGATGGAGTCACTCAAATGGGTGCAATCATTAGCCACAACAGGAAATGCAGAGACATAACTGTTCTTTTCATCTTCATTGCATTTTGGATAGCAATGATTGTTAACTCCAGCTTTGGTTTCAACCAAGGGAACCCTCTCAGGTAAGAATAATGTCAAAGTTTCCAGCTTTATCTAATTTAGCTTTGTGTTAAGCTGTAAAGTGGATTTTATGCTGTTGACAAGTTGAGATTTTGAATGTGAACTTTGACTGTTTCTCACTGGGATTATCTTATAGCAATCCATGGTGTTTTCACTTTACTATTTTTTATTATTTAAAATAATTTTTAGCTTAGCATGCTTCAAATACAAGACAATGTGTGTGTTAATTATGCAATTTGATTTTGTAATTGTATGCTTACTTGGGAACTTATAAGTAAGAAGTGGGACTTGAATGTATAGCTGCTTGAAGTCCATAGTTTTATTCTCTTTTTTTGTTGGTATCAATGTGCAACTTATGATCACTTGCCACTGTGGTTTGCTAGGCTTACTTATGGAGTGGATTACAAAGGCAATGTGTGTGGGGACAAGCATTCAGATCCTAACCTTAGTAAGTTGGAGCTTAGATATTGGCAAAATCCTAATCAGGTTTATCAGAGTGGATTGAAGGATAGCCAATTTAAGCTGGTTGATGCACGCACTATATGCTTGTCTGAGTGCCCTATACCTTCTGATGATTCTCTAAATTGGGTGTGTGATTATCCTGATGGAGATATTCGTCTTTCCATGAAAGACTGGATTAATAGGAACTATGATTACTTTGAGTTTCTTACACCTGAAATGAGAAACTCCTCTCTTCAACTTCAAGGTCCATGCTATCCTGTCATATTTCCTAGTGTAAATGGTGAGCAAACTTTTGTTTAAGACCGTTCTTGTTTTATACTTACCAAAGTGGTTGTATGGAAGTGTTACTTCAAATTCTTGACTTAGCTGCAGGGTATGGTTCTTGTATGAGGAATTTGCTCTCTTTTTTTTTTCCCTATTATTGCTTTGTTTTTAAAGTTCTTGCTTTCTTTAGAAAAAAATTGTTGGGAGTGGAGAAGTGGGGGAGGATGTATAGATTTAGAATTTTCAAACTAATGGTTCTCAAAACATATTTTGTGCCTAGTTTACTGGAGTTGCCAGTTTATTGCTCGACCGTCAAATACTTCTTTGAAGCATTGGCAGCAGATGGGTGGAGTCAGCATAAATGAAAACATTGTTATTGATAAATCAATTCACAAATCCATTAATTCTCGGTCAGCTGTCTTGAAGGTTAGGAATTTTCACTTCCTACTATTCTTATTAGTATTTCGATTGCAATTTTTACAGGGAAAGTATAGTTGTATACCACTTACATCAGACTTCTAGCAATTTTGTGTGTATTGTAGAGTGTGTCCTATGTTACCACCATGCGCAATAGATGCATTAGTATGATTTATCGGCTGACATGTAAGAGTTATATTGTTAGGAATTGAATTTGTGGATGCTTGTAGATATGCATGTGTATTATGACTATTATCATGTTATGTACTGTAGAATGTCAACTTGTAATTCTTTGTGTGTGCAGAGATACATGGCTGATATGGGGAAGGCATGGCCTGTGCTGATTGTTTGTGGAGGAATTTTGCCTCTTTTTCTGTCTGTGATTTGGCTGATGTTGATTCGGCATTTTGTTGCTGCAATGCCATGGATTACAGTGGTTCTCTTTAATGTTCTAATAATATCAGTCACAATGTTCTATTACCTTAAAGGTGGGATCTCTGTTTGGCTATTTCAGTATTTCTTGAACAAAATATCTGTTTTTTCAGAGAAATATACATTTTTTATATTTGAAACCAATTTTGCTTATATTTCTGTTTTGAATATATAGCCATGAATTAATTATCTGTATCTATCTGTTGGAAAAAATCATAAACAAAATACTGAGTTGGTTTTCTTCCTCACGTTTAGCTGGATGGATTGGAAATGATGCTATTTCTCCTATCATTGGTGAGCATGATGCTTATACTAACGTATTTGGGAGGGTAAGTACCATCATATTTGAAACCCCGTCCTTCTCCATGTCTTTTTTCTTTTATATATACACACACATGTTTTGATCTGTGATGTTGATTTTGATTATTGACTTTACATATGTCTGATGGCAATATTTTGCTTTTTAGGAAGTAACTCATCTACGTGCTATCGCTATACTTATGACCTTTATCATGGCTGTTGCAATTCTTACATCAATTGCTATTGTTCGACGCATCCTTATGGCAACATCTGTCCTGAAGGCAAGAATTGCTTTACGATATGCAGTTACTATAATTTGTCTAGTTTTGTTTGCTAAGTTGATATCTGATAGCAATATGTCTGTCTGTTTAACACTAGAGTCAGAGATGACAGTGCAGCAGTATTTCCACTATCCTAGTCAATCAGTTTAATTGATTTTTGGCAAATCTTGCTCACAGGTTGCTGCAAAAGTCATTGGAGAAGTTCAAGCTCTCATTATTTTCCCAATCGTACCATATGCTATCTTGGCAGTGTTTTACATGTTCTGGATTTCAGCTGCTCTACATTTGTTCAGCTCTGGCCAGATTGTTCAGAATAACTGCAACGCTAACTGCTGCACATATGATCTTGTGGCTAAACGGGTGAACTGTGATCGCTGTTGTGGATATAGCATTCATTATACACCACATATTGGAGTTGCAATCCTTTTTCACCTATTTGGGTGTTATTGGGTTACACAATTTTTCACAGCATGTTCCTCTACAGTAATTGCTGGATCTATTGCCTCTTATTACTGGGCCCGAGGTGAAACATCTGTAAGTCACAATGCCTTATCCTAATTGAATATTCGATGGATAAGATAATGGTTTCTTGCAAGCAAAATAACTAAAAATGTTATTATACTGAACATGTATTGTCCAAGCCTAACAAGACCATAATTTGCAATTTGCTCAGAAATGGTTACTGATTTGTAGTAGTAGTCGGTGTAGCATGGTTAAGGATTGGTTTATCTAGATTGTCATTGTACTTGGGTCGAGACGAACTTGCAGCTACATGATATTAGTATTAGAGTGCAGTTCAAATTTGCAAACAACTATAGCTTGTTTGTTTGGTTAATTTGAATGGATTAGTTTTAGCACTTTGGTTATGATATTTACAAAATTCCTATTTACATGTTATTGATATAATTAATATTTTTCAATGCAGCAAGAAATTCCATTTCTTACAGTCTTTTCCTCCATGAAGAGGCTTATGCGTTACAGTCTTGGGTCTGTCGCCCTTGGCTCTCTGATTGTGTCATTTGTAGAATCAATCCGATTTCTGCTTGAATCCATTCGTCGCAAAATAAAAGTCTCTGATCATTGGCCTGACAACTGGATAGGGAAGGCTGCATACCAATCTTCTAGATGTTTTCTCAGGTGTATTGAGTGGACCATCAAATCAGTAAACCGAAACGCTTACATCATGGTAAATTTTGTCACTTTATTTGTGGTATCATCAACCTTAATAGAGAAAATTTTGCATATTAATTGTATCATTAAAATGTTTCCAATGAAGCTGGCTTCACTAGATTGTTTCTTAATTTTATGCTTAGAATATAATTTCAACTTAAAGTATTTTCTTGCATTCTGCAGATTGCTATTACAGGCAAAAGCTTCTTTAGTGCTTCATCTATTGCAACAGAGTTGATCATGAATAACATCCTAAAGATCGGGCGTCTTAACGTGATTGGAGATGTTATCTTGTTCCTTGGAAAACTATGTGTCAGCCTTGCAAGTGCTTTGTTTGCATTCCTCATGTTAGATACACACAAGTACAGCTCTGCTCATAACAAGATATCATCTCCACTCTTGCCTGTTGTGGTATGTTTTCTAAAATATAGTTAAGTGAGTAGATGGAAAATCATTTAGCAAAAGCTTAAAAGATGGTAATTCAGGATAAGTTGCTACCTAGAAGGACCAAGAGCTGGAAAGTAGTTGCTAACAGAGAAGTCTTATATAATTTAATGTGATTTTCACACACTTTGCTTTTCATTTTGTTTAATGCAGGTATGCTGGGCTCTTGGGTACATTGTTGCAACTCTTTTTTTCGCAGTTGTGGAGATGTCAATTGAAACAATTGTTCTCTCATTCTGCCAAGATTCTGAAGAGCACCAAGGGCTAGCCCAGTATGCTCCACCTCTTCTCATTGAAACTCTTGGTGACCACAATGAGGTGCAGAGACTCACACAAGGACCACAGTGAAGTGTGTCCATGTACGATTTTGCTTATGATGATAAGTTTTTAGATATTCTTGCTACCCCTTGTATATATGTCTTGATCATATAACATTTTTGGACAAAGGTTATGGTGGGATTATCTTTTGATAAGTTGGGTTATTTAGATTTATATATACCAAGCTATGAACACAAACATAATTATTGTATTATGTAATATAATCTTCTTCAAAAGTACATCTCAGAACAAGAATTATTAATTGTAAGCTTTCTTTGTTTAGTGTAAGTTCTACTACAAAATCTCAAATTTCTTTACATTCAAAATGCAAGTGAAAACAATTTTATTTAAAAGGTTTAAGATAGTTCTTTGCTTGTCCAAGATATGTCCATTCTAATTCCAGAAAAAGCAATATGAAACCCTCTATGAAAGCTGCAATTCATTGTAGAGAAATAGCTTGAAATATTGGTTGATTGAAGCCATTAGTTTTCTTATCTGAGAGTTACTAGTTGTATGAAAATCAGACAGAGTCATATGTAGGCCGCCAATGTAGTTGCTCTGAATCTTTGAAAAATGAAGTCTGTTTTTCACTGGGCCATCAGAGTTCGGTAGCCTCTGGTCATCGATACGTTGGTGGACTTTGAATGGGGCTTATCTGCATATGGATTAGTGTTCCTTTTTAGCTAATTAAGCCACTTTGACCATGCAACTACATAGATTTAACACCATTCATGCACCGCAAAATATACCAGTGTTAGTTTTACTTGCTTTCTTTTTTTAAGATAGGAAGATTATTATAAGTCCTATATTTTTCAATAATATGACTTCTAGCTTTTGAAGTTAAGTTAGATTTACTCAATTTTAATTTTAATATAGTATTACATTTTATTTGATCCAATATTGTTGGACCACTAATTTCACCTCCAAATGTTTATACTTCAGATTGTTATTTTTGGACATGAAGAGACTGTATTATAAGTTTTACGTCCCTTGTATGCTTTTTGAGACTGAGACTAGGAGATTGACTGGAATTAAATATTGTGTTTGGTAATTGAGATTGGAACTAAAATTTTAGTTGAGATATAAAATTTTTGTCTCTTTAGTACCTCAAAAAAATAGAAACACAGAAAAGGAAGAAGACTGAAATTTTAATAATATTTCTTTTTAAAAATATTTTCATTTGATTTTTAAAATTTCAAATCTACCCCTCAAACTTTATATTTATGTTAAATTAAACATGATTTTGAGACATATTTCAATCATGTATATTTTATACCAAATATAATATAAAAACGGAGAGTGCTAGGTAAATAATGACCATTTTGAACAAAATGAACAACCACCAATCAAATAAAAATACACCACATCCTAATTTAATGCTACTAATTAAATTTAAGATTAATTTATTCTTTTAATCCTATTAATTCACATTGTTCACACATTGTTCAAAAATGTTGTTGGTTACCTATACTTTTCCTATAAAAACTTAATTTAATCTCCGTCTCTGTCTCTTAGTTTCTATCCTCTTATCTTTGTGTTTTCCTTACACAGAAATAGCTTCTAGGTAATATATAAGTGTGTAACAACGGTCACCATTAGAATTAATTTTTAGAATTGAGTTAGGTAAGTATAGAAAGTCTTGATAATACTGCTTCTATGCATGCAAGCACGTACACATTCACAGGATACAAAGTTTCATTGCTTGTGAATTGTGAGGGAACACCGTAGCCTATAGGTAGGGAGCAGAGAGAGTCATGTGGCGTTGCATCCATGCACATTACTGGTGAGTTCTCTCTTTGATGAGAGAAAAGCAATCAGAAGAAAGAACAAATGAAGCATTGCATGTGCTGCCACTGCTACTACATTGGACATAAAAAGGTTAGGAAACATTTCAAGTGCACCGGAGAGTACCGGTGCACCAGTTGTTTTAATAGTTGATTTCAATTAATATATATTATATATATTTTTTATAATTTAGATCAACGGTTAAAACAATTGGAGCACCGGTACTCCCGGTGCACCTGAAATGTTTCCAAAAGGTTATAAGAATCTGTCATTAATTAAGAGTTTAAAACACTATCTCACATGCATTATTTTTTTATTTTTAATGAAACGAAACCATGTGAACAGCACTTATATATTCTTAATAAACTTGAGTTCTTCTTTGCCTTTTGTAGCATTACGTGCTGAAGAATAGAATGTCACTGAATCGATTTAGACTATATATTTTCACATGTGAAATCGAGTTCCACGTGGGACTCTAATACCATTTTCTCATGCTCATGATTAAACATTTGTCATCTATTAGTAGTTTATTAATAATTACAATATAGTTTCTAATACTATACTAAATTTGAATAAATCTAATTCAACTTTAAAAATAGTCTGTGAGAGGAGAAATATTGAAACTTATGAAAATTGTATAAGTAGTAGAAATGAGTACGAGTCGGTTTGGTTTGGGTTCATGGTAAACTTAGAATCGAACCAATCAAAATATAATAGGTTCGGTTTGGTTCGAATTTATGTTTTTTTATATATGTATCCAAATCAAACTAAACCGATTAAAAATTGATTGGTTCGGTTCGGGTAATTGGGTACCCGATGACTTTGAAATTCATTTAAAAAAACCAAATTTTTATCTTAAAAATTCAACAAGTAAAATAAACATGTAACATCAATAGAAATAATTCAAACATGTTAAACACTAAATACATTAAAAACTAAACTCATTAAAATCCAAATATATTAACAGTGAATAATCTTTGTCTAATAGAAAAGTCATATATATTTTTTTTATTTTTTTATTTAATTAATATATGATCGAGTTCGTGGGTTGATTCGGGTTCTACACCCCCAGAATCGATACCCGAACCAATCACTAACAAAGATCATCGGTTTGGTTCGGGTTGAACCCGATTACCCGTTGGTTCTAGAATCAATTTAATTGGTTCGGATTCGGATTCGGACAGGTAATCGGATACTCGCTACCCGTGCTCACCCCTAATAAGTAGCAAGGTGATGGAGATTTTCTGCATCAGAGATCAGATTAATTAAATTCTGAAAACTAAACTTTAAATTGGTTTTCAATAACACTAGATAATACAAGAAGTTTCCAAGAAAATGCATGACTTCTATCCTATGATCAAGTGTCTCACTTTATGATTTTGTATTGGATTCGGTGAATCATTATTGATTACTATTTAAACCATAAGAGGACAGCCTTCAATAAAAGACTTATCAGGAATCAAATTATTGTGCTTTTGTTTTATGTTTCGTCCATCATCTTATAAATTATTGATATATGATATTCAATTACATTAAGGGCTCCAGGATGGTTCATATTTGTAGCTGTTACTGATGCTGCTCTGTAGTCTAATCTATTAACCTTGATTTAGCCATAGTCATTATGTTCGAATTTACAAGCATCTTATAAAGTATTATTTAAGTGTTAGTTGAGAGAGAGGTTGAACTTACTCTCAGTGCTTAATAGATGTCTTTTAAAGAGTAATAAAAACATCATTTCTGTTTCAAGGGAATACCTTGATTATAACTTATTAGGAGTTGGGGTAGCTAGAAAGGACCACAGGGGAATTTGCCAATTTGGTTAAGCATAATATATCAACTAATATAAGTTGGTTAAGAGAACAAGGATAGAATTAGTGGAGGAAATAGGCCAAATCCCAATGCGTTGTTTCCTCCTGCAAAACACCTAGTCAAATGGGAAGCATATAAACATGCCATGTGAATGCCAACTAGATGTTTTTGCTTAACAAAATTCATCTTTGAAAATAAACAATAAAAATCACTAGTCTATGATGGATATAGCAAGGGGCCTAACCTTATTAATTTGATATCCCTTTATAAGCTACCACTTGGTCCCTTCTGATAATTGACCTTAGGTTGGTGTACATTATTTGCATGCAACTTATTGAGCAATTATTGTAAATTTTGAACATGTAGCACAAAAGTACTTGAATCTACCTAGCCCTTTGGTCATAGAATTATAGGAAAAAAAGGGGTAAGTAACCAAATATTTTAATCCCCATCACTAGTATTAATACTTGGCACATTAGAGTGTTAGGGTGCATGGATAGGATGGGCACATGCAGATCCTAAGGACCCTCACTCAATCACTTATTTAGTGTCCCCACTAAGGTCTTCTAATTTTCAATAGTTCTAAGGTCCCTACATGGACCCTCACTTCAAGCCAAGCCATAATATGAGTATTTTACACGGATGCTGCATGTTCTTCCCCTATTTTCACATGCTTTCTGATCCAATCTCCAACCCATTATTCCTTATTAACCGACAACTGAAATCACCATAACACCCTTTGTTTAGTGGCCTTACCTGTGGGGACTCGATTCTTTTTCAGTTTAGAGGGTAAAGAATCTAATCCCATTAGTGCTCCAGAAGAAGAGTTTCCTATTAGTTTCTTCTTAGATTTTACACACACAAGCAAGCATTTTAAGTTACATGGCATTGATCCAAACATAAGAATAAAAAAGGGTAGCTTGTACCGAAAAAAATGATGAGATGAAACAGTTAGTTTAGGCTGTCAAAGAACCTTATGCTATTCTCAGTGAGGGGACCATATATTTCAAAGAATATTTAGTATTACTGAATCACAATTACTAGGTAGTTTTTTATATTATATTTAAAAGTCTCTTATTAGTGATAATATGTGTCATTCTCAATGTAATAATTTTCCACTTTTAATGAATGTGAAGATAGCCAAGATTGAATTATAAGAAAAAAGGGAGGGGCCATATATGACTATAGTATTGAAAGCAACTTATTATTAGACATATGAAGAGATCTATCTACAAATGATTTTGTTACTGTCTTCTTCCACTAAGTTGTTGCAACAATCAACTTCAGCTTTCTAAGTTTTTGATAGAGATGGGGAAGGCAGGGAAATGGCTTAGAAACTTCTTGACAGGGAAGAAAGAAAGGGAAAAGGAGAAGGTGAAGGACAAATGTGGTGGTAATGCAACAAGTCTGAATTCTTCAAATGGAACAGAAAATCCAACCACTCCAAATTCCACAACCCCAAAGGAGAAAAGGAGATGGAGCTTTAGAAGATCATCTGCCACATCCACATCCACACCAACAACACCTTCCAAGGAATTGAACTTTGCAGAATCAAATGTCACTGCTTCACAGACACCACAAGCTGCTGCCACCACAGATATTCCTCTGGATGACGAGCAGAAGAAGCATGCCATGGCTGTGGCTGCTGCCACGGAGGCAGCAGCTGACGCGGCAGTGGCTGCAGCTCAGGCTGCGGCTGCTGTGATCCGCTTGGCTTCTGGTTCCAATGGAACAGCTGAAGAGGCTGCAGCCATCAAAATTCAATCTGTCTTTAGGTCCTACTTGGTAGGTAGCTTCCAAGGAAGCTTGTTTATTTTCTCTTTCATTTTCATATGAATATCTTTGTAATGTTTATTTATGTGACAGGCAAGAAAAGCATTGTGTGCTCTCAGAGGACTAGTGAAGTTGCAGGCTCTGGTAAGGGGTCACTTGGTGAGAAAACAGGCCAAGGCAACACTGAGATGCATGCAGGCTTTGGTGACAGCACAGGCTAGAGCTCGTGCTCAGAGGATCCGAATTGCATCATCAGAAGGGAAGTCTTATCAGAAGCAATCAAGTTTCAGAAACACTACAGAGGAAGATTTATATGCTCAAGTGTATAATGTAAGTTCCATGACATAATGGTTGAAATTTTCAACTTAGATTTGCAGCATTGAAGAGAAGAGTTGTTTGTTTTCATCACCAATAAAATTGGTTCTTGATTTGTGGATATAGGAAATGGAGAGAGGCATGGAAGAGAACATCAAGATTGTGGAGATGGATGTCTGTGAATCAAAAGGAAACTCTAGAAGCAGAAGCAGCAGTGTGCATAAATTTCCAGCATATTATTCAAAAGAAGAAAACTTGAAGGTATCACCAGCTCCATCAGCCTTAACAGAGTTTAGTCCAAGAGCATGTAGTGGACACTTTGAGGACTGCTTCAGCACAGCACAGAGCAGCCCTCAATGCTACTCGGCCGCGTCTGGAGTTGACGATTCGAAGCATCCCTTCTCCTTCCCTAGGCCAGGCTATGCTGAGGTGATGTCCTATGACTACCCTTTGTTTCCAAATTACATGGCCAACACGGAATCATCAAGGGCCAAAGTGAGATCACATAGTGCACCAAAGCAAAGGCCTGATTCATTCGAGAGGCAGCTGAGCCGGCGAAGAGCTTCTGTGGAAGGAAGGAATGTGCCAAGGCCTGTGAGGATGCAGAGGTCATCTTCACATGTTGGTGCCACTAATCCATGGTCAGCAATCAAGCTTGATAGGTCCTCAGTTTCACTCAAGGACAGTGAGTGTGGATCAACAAGTACAGTCCTCACACTACAAAATACCTTATAAAAACTAAAAGAACTAAACTAGCTCCACATATATGTTTTTTTTCCAAAGAATAGTGAAATAATACTCTTTAATGTAACTTATTAATTAAGTGTTAAAGTGCTTTTTTTAGATATTTGAGCCGCTGATCTATACTTTTGTTCACTCCAAAACAAATTCATTATAAATCAATTAATGAATCTAAACAACATATTTATGTAAATTTTAAAAACAAAAGGTAAATTGGAAAAAGAAGAAATGTAGACAAAAATTATTTTTCTATAATAAAACACTTATTAATAAAAAAATTATATAAAACAATCCAAAAGTGAAAACCTGAGTTGCTGTGCTTGACTTTGATTGGCTCTCTGTCCCTTATGATAAGTTTCCTCTACAAGTGGGATTAAATTAGTTACAGGTTTCAAATCACAAGATATTGATCACCTGCCTTAAAAAAAGATTTTCATTTATGTCCTTTTTATTTTTTATCTTAAATTTCAAGCATACTTGAATAGACCCTGTAGCTAAGTTTGATCCTCCCCTTAATCTCACCTACTCTACCGTCTTTGGCTTAGCTCAATTTGAAGACCTGGTTTCATACACTGTGATTCTGAAAGAAACTGAATTATAAACAAATTTTAGTTATAATGACACTTTTATTAATGCCACTTGCATTAATACATAAACTGATATAACAACTAGGCAACTAACTAGTATATATCAGCAGGCGCTACTATAATTTAATTTTGTTAATAGACGAAGAAAATGAAACGACTGAAAGATACTTGCACAAAAGGGACGTATGTAATTGAACAATGATGGGTGTTAATTGATCGCAAAATTTATCCAAAATATTGAACAATGAAGGGTGTTAACATGAAAACAATGATTATGGCCATTTACTCGGTCAATAGAAAGAAACGAAGAATAAAACATGAAAGTCAATATGATAATTGCTAGTTTAATTTATAGTCAAAGGGAATAAAAAGCAAAATTGCTTACATAAAAAACACCAAGTATGGTAAAAAACCGTGTTTTTGGTGAGATCAGCGACCAATTTTTCTTACAGCCATCTACAAGAACCCAACATGAGCATTCCCATTAATCGTTTACAATGCTTGACAGTTCATGCTAAGTTGTAATAAAACTACAAAAGAACATAAAATAGTACACAGAATAAGAAGAAAGAAACGAGTAATACATTCACACTCTAGAATAATCTTAAATTGAGATTATAGTATTATAATATATATTCATAATTATGTATAGTTGCGAGCGCTATCCAATTTTTGCGTGAGTACGTACGAAAGTATGTGCGCCAAAAAGGCAGAGCAAAGTAGCAGAAAAGCCAAAGTATGTGCCAAAAACTAAGGCCATTTATAGGAAAGTTGATGCTAAATAGGGGTGAGCACGGATAGCGAGTACCCGACTATCAATCCGAACTCGAACCCGAACCAATTAAATTGGTTCTGAAATCAACGGGTAATCGAGTTCAATCCGAACCAAATCGATGGATTTTGTTAGTGATTGGTTCGGGTTTCGATTTTGGAGGTGCACAACCCGAACCAACCCGCAAATCCGATCATATATTAATTAATAAAAAAATAAAAAATACATATATGGCTTTTCCATTAGACAATGATTATTCATTGTTAATATGTTTGGATTTTAATGAGTTTAGTTTTTAATGTATTTGGTGTTTAACATATTTGGATTATTTCTATTGATGTTACATGTTTATTGTATTTATTGAATTTTTAAGATAAAAATTTGTTTTCTTTTTATGAATTTCAAAGTTATCGGGTACCCAATTACCCGAACCGAACCAATCCGTTCTTAATTGGTTTGGTTTGGTTTGGATACATGTACAAAAAAATACAAATTCAAATCAAACCAAACGAATTGCATTTTAATTGATTCAGTTCTAATTTTACCATAAATCCGAACCAAATCGACCCGTGCTGATCCTAATGCTAAAATCCAACTAGATAGGTGCATTCAAAGAGATGTAGAAGAGCTAACCTAATTACTGTAATTTGAGTGATTAGGTAATAGCCAATTCAATATGAACATAAAACAGATCAAATAAAGAAATTAATTATATAAAGCAAGTCAAGGATATTATGATGTTTAAGTCACATTTTTTATTTCCTAAAAAATATAAGTAGATGTTCATTTAAATGTCTAACCAAAAGAATTACGCATTATTTAATTCTACGGGAGCGAATGCGAATTTGCAGCCCACCAAACTAAAAAATTTTCTCCAACGACAAACTCTATATATAAATCAAAGTTTCTCTCCAATATAAACCAAACTAATTAATGGCCTCTCATTGTCCGAAAAGAGAATTAGGCCCTTTCCTGAGTCATCTCATTCTGATTCTGATATCCATCAACCCTTCACACCAATTTGAATACAAGGAAGAGCACAGCTCTTATCGGTTCCTCCCTCAACTAAATCCGAGGCTCTCAAAAGCCTACATAGCACTCCAAGCATGGAAGCATTCAATAGTGTCAGACCCAAAGAACATGACCCTCAACTGGTGTGGACCCCACGTGTGCAACTACACCGGAGTCTACTGTGCACCAGCACCAGATAACCCCCACATATACACCGTTGCAGGAATTGACCTAAACCATGGCAACATAGCTGGTTCGTTACCACAACAACTTGGCCTCTTAACTGACCTGGCACTCTTCCACATCAACTCTAACCGCTTCTGTGGCTCCGTCCCAACAACCTTCAACGGCCTCAAACTCCTCTTCGAGCTTGACGTCAGCAACAACGATCTCTCTGGCCCCTTTCCAGAAGTTGTTCTATGCCTCCCTTCGCTCAAATACTTAGACATAAGGTTCAACAACTTCCACGGCGCTATTCCCACGCGCCTCTTCGACCTCAAACTCGACGCGCTCTTCATCAACAACAACAACTTCCAGTTCTCCTTGCCGGAGAATTTCGGAAACTCAACGGCCTCGGTTATTGTGTTCGCCAACAACAATCTGAGGGGATGTTTCCCGTCGAGTGTGGCGAAGATGAAGGACACGCTGAACGAGATCATAATTACGAATAGCGGGATAACGGGTTGTTTACCGCGTGAGATAGGGTTGTTGGAGAGAGTAACGGTTTTCGATGTGAGCTTCAACAAGATCGTTGGGGAATTACCAGAATCAATTGAAGGGATGAAGAAGTTGGAACAGTTGAACGTGGCGCATAACATGCTGTCTGGCATCATTCCCGAGAGTGTGTGCAACTTGCCGAGGCTGCAGAACTTTACGTACTCCTATAACTACTTCTGCGATGAATCTCCGCTGTGTTTGAAGCTTCCGGATAGTGATGATCGCAAGAACTGTATTCCTTATAGGCCGCTGCAACGGTCCCTTCAGGAATGTGCCGCTTTTTATAAACATCCGGTTCAATGTGCTGCCTTTGGTTGCTCAACAACTGCACCGCCGCCGCCAGCACCACCTCCACCTCCACCTCCACCTCCACCACCGCCTC
>NC_029793.2:145908237-145908776 GCF_000816755.2 Arachis ipaensis | reverse complement strand
ATCTTAGTTTTAAAAATAAAAAATAAAATATTTAAAATTTATTAAATATTATTTATTTATTGTTTGAGTTAGTTAACTTAAACACCAGGTTAAAAATAACATAGCATTCACCATAAGTGTTTAGTATTTTGCTATTTTCGATTATTGTTTTGGAAAAATGAATTTCACCTCGGTGAATATAGTTATTTTTAGTTAGAGTTGACCTTATTTGATCATACGTGAACATTTGAAATAAAACTATATATTTTAATTTTTTTTCCCCATCGTTGAAGCAATGTTGTTTTAGCTTGTTTTTTTTGGTTTGTTACTCCGTTTTTACTTTTTAGGGATGGTTATGGGGCTTGGTTGTTTTAGTTAGTTATAGATTAACAACTTTTTGTATGAATTTAATTTTAACGTAATGTAAAATGTTTTAGCCAGTTATATAATTATATTAATTTTTTTAGATTAGCATTCACATAATTAATATATAGTTATTTTTATTCACATGACATTATGTTATTAAATATATATTTAAAATTATTTTATACTAATAATAT
>NC_029793.2:145906874-145908227 GCF_000816755.2 Arachis ipaensis | reverse complement strand
TATACTGCTTAAATTATAAAATTTAGGCAAAATAATTCAAATATTACTAAAATTATGAAATTTAAACAAAATAGTTGAAATACTACTGGAAGACAAAATAACCTATTTAAAATTATAGAATTTTAAAGCTCTAAAGTATCTTATGTCATCTGTCTTTAAGATCATAGAGTGTATCAGAATTACTAAATTATTCCAGAAGTAATATGATTACTATTTCGCACTTACAGCATTTTATGCATAAGTTTTTTTAAAAATATAAAATTTACTGAAAGAAATGACTTACCTAAGAAACATACAAAAATAAATTGTAGCTTATATACTGCTGAAATTATGAAATTCAGACAAAATAGTTGAGATATTGCTAAAATTATGGAATTTAGACAAAATAGTTGAGATACTGTTGGAAGATAAAATAGCCCATTTCATCTGTTTATGTAAAGGTGGAATTATGGAATTTTGAAGTTCTCACAAACAGTATCTTATGTCATTTGCTTTTGAGATGATGAAGTGTATCAGAACTACTAAATTATTCTAGAAGTAACATGATTACTATTTTGTACTAAATAGCTGAGATATTGTTAAAATTATAGAATTTCTACAGAATAGTTGAGATACTGCTAGAAGATAAACTAGCCTATTTCATTGTAGGGCTGAAATTATGGGATTTTAAAGTTCTGAAAAATAATATCTTATGTCATTTACATTTAGACTACTAAAATCATAGAGTTTTAGATAAATAATATGAATATCAAACCTACCAAATTATTCTAGAAGCAGCATGATTACTGTTTCTGTGTGGATCTGGATAATCTAAAGAGACTCCAACGTTCAAGTAAGAGTGTAAAGTAATTCAAAGTAAAAGTG
Organism: Arachis ipaensis; assembly: GCF_000816755.2. Taxonomy (NCBI): domain Eukaryota; kingdom Viridiplantae; phylum Streptophyta; class Magnoliopsida; order Fabales; family Fabaceae; genus Arachis; species Arachis ipaensis. Next base: position 145,907,363 of record NC_029793.2, on the reverse strand, counting down.
AATGTATTGCGTATCTGTGACTAGACTAGTCATCTATATATATATATATATATTAGTAGCTTGTAGACGGTTATTTGAACTTCCGTTAAATTTGACAAAGTCATGCTTGCTATTATTCTGATTCCGGAGTCATTGGTATAATCCAATTTAAAGGGGACGGATCAGTTACAATTTTGTATTTCAGCATTTCATGCACAAATTTAAAAAAAAAATTATATAAAACATATAGAAAATAATGACTTACTTAAGAAATATACAAAAATAAACTGTAGTCTATATATTGTTGAAATGATAAAATTCAGATAAAATAGTTGAGATATTGCTAAAATTATAGAATTTAGAGAAAATAGTTGAGATATGGTTAAAAGAAAAAATAGTCTATTTCATCTGCTTATATACGGCTGGAATCATGAACAATGTAAAATTTAATTTAAATAAAATCTGATTAACAATGTACTTATTTTTCTTACTTAAAAAAAATAGGAGATT
>NC_029793.2:145906441-145906793 GCF_000816755.2 Arachis ipaensis | reverse complement strand
TTATTTAATTTTTTAAAATATATTTTTAAAATGTGTCAAAAGAAAAACACATATAAAAGTTATGTATTATGTACTTACCTAGAATTTACCAATTTACACTAAAAGAAATATAATTCTTCATACTCGACGAAGAATAAGGTCTCTATGCGTTAAACAATATTATTCCACTCGAATAATTATCGAAAACATCATAAATTCGTGACTAATATTATTGTTCATTTTTGAATTTGGTACGAAATTTACCAAACTTGTCTTTTAAAATAAGTATTATATTAAATATTTAAAAATGATTTCTTTTTATATTTTTTGAATTAAATATTAATTTTTAATTTTTTTAATAAATTAGGCAAAT
>NC_029793.2:145890437-145906416 GCF_000816755.2 Arachis ipaensis | reverse complement strand
ACGTATACAAAATTACAAACAATAAAAAATAAAAAAACACAAAATAAAAAAATTTGTAGCTTTTGGGCCTGGCCAAGAAAAACGAAACGTAGCCCAAAAGAAAGAGAGTCTATATATAATAAAATCTAGGGTTTTGGGTTTTCATCTGTTGAGTGCCATTTTGCGCTTTCTCTCTCTGTTCGCGGAATCAACTCCTTCAGCTGCTGCTGTGTACTTCTGCAAATCACTGATCCATGGCAGTTGGCAAGAACAAGAGGATCTCCAAGGGAAAGAAGGGTGGAAAGAAGAAGGCGTAAGCATTCCTCCTACCCCCAATTCTATAACCATTTCAAAAAATTCAATTTTTGCACTATCCTTTTGCTGTATCTATGAAGATTCAATTTGGTCATTGTTTTGATTTGGTGTTTTTTTGAGTGTGCAGTGCTGATCCGTTTGCAAAGAAGGATTGGTATGACATTAAGGCCCCTTCCGTTTTCCAGGTCAAGAATGTTGGCAAGACCCTTGTGACTCGTACACAAGGGACAAAGGTATTTTAATGGTTTCTGTCTTGCCTAATTTCATTTCATTTCTATTTTCCTTATTTGTTATATTTCTGGGACTATTTAGTTGAATAATAAGTGGAACTTTTGTTTTTAATCTAAATTTCGGTCTGTTTTGTGTATTGTGTCATTTGTATGGGTCATCAAAGTGAGAATAGTTTTTTAGTTTGTTCGTGGGTAAATCTTTGAGCTTTAGGTATATGCTTGTATCATTGGTGCGTTGGATCTACTTTGGTATGTTCTAATTTCTGCTTGTGATTTTTTCTTTTGAGAAAAGAAAGGAGTCAACTTGAATGTAGTGAAATATAATATTGATTATCTTGGTTGGGATTGGACTTCTCTTTTTCATATTGATTTATTGTGGGCGAAAGATTCCTTAAGCTTCCTAGGGGTTGCTGACAAAAATTTCCATATTATTATGGCATGTGATTTTGGTGTTCATATGATCTACCACGATGAGACATTGGGATGCTTATTTAGATATTTTTAATTTAAAATAACAGATTGCATCCGAAGGGCTCAAACATAGAGTGTTTGATGTCTCATTGGCTGATCTTCAAGGGGATGAGGACCATTCATTCAGGAAGATTAGATTGAGAGCTGAAGATGTTCAAGGGAGGAATGTTCTGACCAACTTCTGGGTATGATTAGAAGGCTGAAACTTATCTGGACTGTAATTTTGGGTTGTAATATTTTTTTGCACTATACTAAGTTTATTTTCCCCTCATAGGGAATGGATTTTACGACTGACAAGTTGAGGTCGTTGGTTCGAAAATGGCAAACACTCATTGAAGCGCACTGTGACGTCAAAACAACCGATAACTACACGTTGAGGTTGTTTTGCATTGGCTTCACCAAGAGGCGATATAATCAAATCAAGAGGACTTGCTATGCCCAAGCAAGTCAAGTAAGACAGGTATGTTTAGTACCATGTTAATTAGGTTCTTACAGTGGTATGTCACCAGTCCTCTTATTTTTATGTGTAGTTGTATATGTTTAGCATATTGTGATTGGTTTTATATTTTAAATTACTAATTAAGACTACTCTGTTATCTTTTTCAGATCCGTAGGAAGATGAGAGAGATCATGACAAACCAGGCTACATCCTGTGATTTGAAGGAGTTGGTCCGCAAGTTCATTCCTGAAATGATAGGAAAGGAGATCGAGAAGGCAACATCCAGTATTTATCCGCTCCAAAATGTTTTTATCAGAAAAGTCAAGATCTTGAAGGCTCCCAAGTTTGATCTTGGAAAACTGATGGAGGTATTTTTAAAATAACTTTCAACAATCCCCTCCTTCACATGCAACATGAAACAAGTTCAATAGTTTCACATCTTGATTGATTCATATTTTCCAGTGTTTACTAAATGAAGCTGCCAAACTAATTTAGCTCTTTACCTTGATAGTTTGACATGTTTTGATATAACCAATTATAACACCAATTTTGCTCTTTACCATTTGTTCTTTCTGCTGTTCAAGTTCTATTTGATAAATCGCGAACAAAAAATGTGTGCTAATATAGATGTTTGGTGCTGTAGGTCCATGGTGACTACTCCGAAGATGTTGGTGCAAAGGTAGACAGACCTGCTGATGAAACAATGGCAGAGGCACCCACTGAAGTTATTGGAGCTTGATTGATTCATAATGCATCCCTAGTTTTGCTTTAGAATTGGTGTTATTTTGTTTTACTGAATATTATTTAAACTTACGTCGGTTCCTTTCCATGTAAAACTGAGAAACCAGTTTTGTTTGACATTTCTAAAAACCGTATTTTTCTCGGTGATATATATTTTGGAGATTGTTTACACCCATGCAAGTTTATATTGCATGCTATAATTTATCCGTGAGGATATTGACAATCTGCTGTGTGTTCTCAAGATTTTGTATTAGGGGTGCTTTCTCCCATTTTATCCACCCGAAAAGCAAGAAGAGTAAAGTTCGGCGAAGAATAAAATTTCAACTAAATTTTTTAGTGTGTTTATTGCATATAATATCTTTTTTAGAAATGATATACAATTCAATCTTTTTTATTTAAATTCAATCAAGTCCAATTTATATACAAGTGTGACGTTTTTGTTATTTTTCAGCTTGCTTTTCTATTTTCATTATCATTATTATGAATTTATGATTATCATCATTATCACTATCTCTTCTTTCTTGTTTTTTATCATTTTTTTTATTATCATCTCTTTTTTTCTTAGTTTAATATCACGCAATTAGTTTAACGATAAAAATGACAGAAAATTTTTGTTAATGACACAATTTATTAGAAATGACACCAAATTTTTTGATAAATGACACACAAAATCTTTAAAGAACTACATATTCAAAATCCTAACTCAACAAACAAAAATACAATAATTTATTACAAATAATTCATAAATAACTAGACCTCTTATATATGAATTTAGTATCACTTAATTAGTTAAATGATTAGAAAAATTAGTTAAAAAATGTTGTGTCTCGGTGAACTCTATAAAATTGACACTTATTATACTTTTACTCAATTTATTAAAACGTATTTTTCTATTCGTGTCTTTAATTTTTTAGAACTTCCAATCATTTCTCTATTGTCATTGTAGGTTTGTAGTTGTGTGTTGTCACAAGAATTAAACATCTTATATAGTTGAGATATCCAATGATATAGGTGCATGTTGAGTATTTTGAAAAATGTTTCTTGAGACATAAGATTTTTTTATCTTTTAAGTTTTTTTAAAGTTAATAACAAGTACTATAAAATACAAACAACTATAAAAAACAAGAAAGCCTATAATTAAAAAAATTTAACTTCTTTAAAAGTTACAACAGCAATTTGCAGGTTAAAGGGGAGAATTTTATAAAACAAATTTTCCCCGCTGTAAATAAATAAAAAGTTGATAGAATTTTGAAAAAACTTGTAACTGATGGATTTTTACGTATAATTTTAGGTTGTTATATATATAGTTTATAATTAGCGGTTCTCAATGTTAATATGTAATTATTATATATTAGATAGCACTCTACTTCTAATGTATAACAATAGTTCAACTTAAGTTTATTTTATAATGGTTTTACTAATTTAAGTTTATTATGATAAGAGGTAATTAAATGGATTGGGTATTAGTTGCTGGTCGTTATGATTGCCATAATGCCATTATTCCAATTCATCTCTGATGCTATCTGAGTACATAAAAACAAGCTTATAGTTACATGATCACAACTCAATAATGCCGAAGAAAAAGTGATAGATATGGTCTTGTAGAGTGCATGCTCTATAACATAACAGGGAAGCTCCTTTCTTTGCAAAAATGGCACTTAACATGGATCCTTTAGGAAGCTAAAAGATAAATATCTGAGACAGGTTTCTATGATAAGTTAAAAGTCTCTAATAACACCTTAATTTATGATAAAGCTTACACATGTACTAGCTAAAATATGCTAGTTATGCTTAATTAATTACTTACTTACAATATACTGAAACTAGATTTTCTGGCTTACTCAGTTGTTGAAGGCTTTGAGCATCCACAAAAGCATCCTTTTTTGTGCTTTTTGCTGCTGCTTTTCTTGCCACTGCGAATGAAGTCCCTCAACAACACCACTGTTTTCCCTGAGAATCTGCTTTTCCCTTTGCTCTTCTTTTCATCACCTAATTTCAGCATAACATATTGGATGTTCTGCACCTCGAACTGCAACTGTCCGATCTCTTGGGAATCTCTTCGTGCCTGCTCTGCTACTCTCTTTCTCTGGGTTTGTCTACTCTTTTCTGCTTCAGCTGACACCACCTTGTTTAAAGACGGGGTGCTCTCTTCGAGATCCTTCATGAGCTGATCATTAGTATCTGATAATTTCAGGACAGCCCCTTCAACATCTTCGATCTGTCTCTTGACTGTGTCGCATTCGGCATCATTTCCCTTCTTAATTCCCTTCACTGCCTCCATTTTCGTCTTCAAATCCAGCACATTCATCTTAAGAACGGTTAGTTTTTGTGCATTTGAATTGAGCTTCTCCAATATCTTTCTCCTCTTGCCATCTTGAGTTCTCTCTTTTATACTTCTTGACAGCTGGAGCTTGTCAATACCCAACTCCCTTTCTACATCCAATTCAGAAGAAGTGTTTTGGAATTTTCCAGAATGATCCGATGGATGGTACAAAATGATATCTTCTGCTGGAGCAGAACTCTGTTTTGTTGCTTCATTAACCATTGAATTATCGTCGCCATCCTCCTCTGCAGCTTCCCATAATTCAAGCATCTGATCATCCGTTCCACCACTATTATCTCTCCTGCTTTTCTTAGAGGCTGGATTATCAGAGATGTGATCAAGAGGAATGTCTTTCATCAATGATCCATTCTCAGATTTTGTTCTCCATAAGTTGAGGTTATCCTTGAGCTCCTTCTCCAATTTTCTGTAGTCCCTTGAATCTTCTGTCACTTCAGTCAGATGAGCTCTGGCATCTACTTTTGTGGTTTGATCTTCCTCTTTGATTCGTCTCTCAATTTCTTCCAACATTGCCCTTTCAACTGCTCTAATCCTTGCTTTCATGCTCAGCAAATCTGAAACCCCATCTGGCATCACAGTACTATCTTCAGGCATGTTTTGATCGCTATATTCTTCAACACAGGTCTCAATTACTACATCCTGGACAAAAAAGTAGAATTCTTGTCACCAGCCTAAGCTCATTTATAGCAAGTGGAAAATGAAGAAGTATAAAAACAGAAGCAGAATAACAAGTTTAAACTTAATACTAACCTTTTGCTCTTGATTGCCGATATCACAAGTTTTGTTGATTTGAACAAGGGCAGTATGCTCTAAAGAAGCAAAATCCTCTTTCAAAGAACTAATGACTGGAATATATGCAGATAACTGCCCCTTCAATCCTCCAACTTCAGTTTCCAGTAGATTGACTCTCTCAGTCATCTGTTCAATCTCCAAGCTTTTCGCAGAACTTTCATTTTCAAGCCGTGAGCAAACTCCAGTAAGCTCATTGACTTTGTTTTCCAACAATGCTTCGCTTATGGACGAAATCTGAAGATCAAAATAGAATGTAGCAGCTTCAGCCTCCCAAAGTGCAAATTCATTTGTTTTATCCATAAGCTCTGAGTTCAATGTTTCCTCCCTAGCCCTGTGTTGTTCAACTTCATCACGTAATAATCTCATCTCTGACAGCAAACTTCTATTTTCTTCAGTAAGTTGTTCAATTTCCTTTTTGTGCAACAAGCACCCTTGTGATAGTTCAAGGATCTGCTTCTCTAGATTTTCGTTGACCAGACTTGATTCTTCTTGTTCCATCTTTAAGGTCTCAACATTTTTGCAAAACTCTGCATTCAACATCTCTGCATCCTTTAGCCTTTCCTCCATTTCTAACAACTCTGTTTCTTTCTTCTCAAGGAGATATTCTGAACGTTCAATTTGTTGAGTTAAACAATCAATTTTGTCATCGGCTTCATTCAGAAATGTGTCCTTCCTCTCAACTGACTCTTTCAGATAAACATGCTCTGCTTCTTTCACCTCAAACTTGTCCTTTAGCACAACAAGCTCATCTTTGAGATCACTGTTCATATGCCGCAGATTGCGGACATGCTCAGCTAGTTCTTTTAGTTCCAAGACCTTCTCAGCGACAAAGCTTTCATAAACTGAAGTGAGATTTTTCAGAGCCAGTGCTTCACGAAGGATTTCGCCGTTTTCAGCTTCAGCAGCAGATTTTGCATCTTTGAGCTCCAAAACACTCTTAAGCAGCACACTTTTTTCCTCAAGTACTTTAGAATTTTCTTCCTGAAACATCAACTTCGTTCTCTGCATGTCTTCCATCTCAAGAAGTAGAGCCTCCAATTTGGACTTTAATGTATTCTCCCTTTCCTCTCCCTTGGTCACTTCAGAACTCAGTTGGTTGTTCAGCTCCAGAAGTTCAAGCTTATCTTTCTGCAACTCTGCATGCTGCTCTCTCGTGTTCTCAAACTCTTCCTCCAGATTTTTTTTTATCAACTCCAATTCTACTCCCTCACATTGTTGTTCTGAGATTAAAGTTAGGAAGACAGAACTCTCTACAAGTAGCCGCTGCTTCTCCTCTTGGCTTTTAACAAGAGAACCTTTCAAGCCCTCAATGTTATTCAAAATATGGAATATCAGCGCATCCTCTTGCTTGATCCCTTTGCTATGCCCCCCATCTGGATCAACCTGAAAAGCCCCTAACACTTGATAAATCCCCTTTTTGAACTTTCTAATTTCATCTAACAAGTACTCTACCTCCATCTGCTGCATAAGGTTTTCACCCTCCAACTCCGAGATTAGTTTATCAGAAAACTTTGATGCCTCAACATGCTTTTGGCATTCAACTAATAAACCAAAGTTCTTCTGCTCTAAGTCTTCAATGCACTTTTGCAAAATAAACATCTCAACCTGAGCATTTACAGCTTTATCAAGTTCTTCTTCAAAGTCCCTTTTCCCCAACCGATATTCTTCTCGCAGCTGAAGGACAACCTTCTCCAAATTTTCTAATCGAGCTTCATTTTCATGTTTATCATTAGAATGCTTTTCCTTTTGCTTCACAAGCAATGCATGAAGGTCTGCTACTTGGATGACTCTGCTTTCTTTGTCTTTCTCCATATCAGAATACTGCTCTTCTAATTTTGTAAACCTTTTCTCGAGGCTACCGAGTCTTGCTTCAACATTCTCTAATTGAGATACCAGGATGCTTCTTTCATTTAGAAGATTCGCCTTCTCATTATTCAGTGAATTGCACAATTCCTCCATGCTACTTGATTTAGCCCTCAAACCCTCAAGCTCAATCTTTGCATCACAGAGGGACTTCTCCAGCAAGGCATTTTTCTCCAACAGCTTCTGCATACTTTCAGTGATAATTTGTAACTGTGACAGTAGAGATGATTTCTCAGACACAAGAATGGATTTTTCTTCCTGAAGAGCATGGCAAGATTCCTGAAATTTCTTCACCGTATTCCTCAATCCATCTAGCTCCACATTCAAGCTTGACAAGGAACATTCCAAATTGACATTTTCCCTCAAAATTTTATCCATGTCCTTTGATCTTTCATGGAGGGCTTCTTTCTCTTCTTGTTCCATTTTGCAAACCTCCTTTAGCTTCAAGTTCTCATTTTGTAAGTCCTTCACAGATGCCGCAAAACAGTTGGGATTCAAGCCTACAGACCATAATTCTTCCAGTATTGCCTGATATCTACTACTCAAGCCCTGGATTTGATCCTTTATGTGATGAGATTCACGCTGGAGGGCGTTGCTTTCTTCAACTTTTACAGCAAACTCTCGCTCGAGATTCTCTTTGATGTCCTTCAACTTGAAAATTTCGATTTGCTGGTTTTTTAACAACGTAGTGGAAGAGAAATTAAGTTTATTCAGTGTCCTGTTTTCTTCAACAATCTGTTGCATTTCTTCCCTATAACCTTGTTTGGAAAGCTCCAAGTCCTCCAAAAGCTGAAGGCCATGTTTAAGCTCCAAGGCAAGAGATCTTTGCTCCTCTTGTGATTGAGAATATGACTTCTCCAGAGTTTGCAGAGTAGATTCAATTTGAAGGAAGCGAGAATGCTCTTCATGCATCACACTCTGTAGCCTCTCTAACTCGGCTTGCTTCTCTAAAAGCTTTTGGTCTTTTACAGAAATTTTCTGCACCAGGTTGTCAGCCTCCAGCTGAAGAGATCGGTTTGATTTTTCCAACATACCACAATGCTCTTCAGCAGTCCTTAGTTTTTCAGCCCCGATTTCAATTTCTCTATTCAATCGATCAGAAGTTTCATGGGCATGCAGAATTTCACTCCCCATTGTAGATATCTTCTCCAAGCACTGCTTGTACAGAAAAGCTACAGCTTCTTTCTCTTCATTCAGTTCAGCAAGACTTTTCCTCAGAGATTTAGCTTCCATTTCTGCTCTTTCAATTTGCTCATTCAGCATCCTGCTATTCTCCTCAGCAAGTGTTATCTTAGCCTCCAAGACAGAAATCTTTTCAAGGCATTTATTATATTGATAAAAACAAGCATCCTTCTCAGCCTCCAATATGCCAAGTTCCTGCTTTAGATTTTCTGCTTCGGTTTCTGCTTTAGCAGCTCTCTCATCATGCCCCTTTGCATCTTTCTGGGCCAGAGACAATGTAATTTCCAAGCAAGCTACCTTTTCCAGACACTGATTGTACTGAACTAAACCAGCATCCTTCTCAGCTTTTAACTCAGACAGAGCTTCCTTTAATATTTTGATTTCAATCTCAGCTTTGGTTGCTCGATCATCAAGTCCTCCAGCATCTTCTTGAGCCTCATGAAGCTCTTTTTCCATTTCGGATAACTTCTCCAAACTCTTCTGATACTGAAGCAAGATGGAATCCTTATCAGACTGTATTTCAGCCAGGGCTTCCCTCAAGTTTTGAACTTCATTTTCTTCTCCCCCTGCATGCTCAGACTCAGAATGGCTCTCTGTCTTCAGATTCTGCTTTTCAGCAGATAACTGAGAGAACCCAAGAAGCTCATTCAGCTGCTTTAGACCCTTTCTGCTTACACCATCTGGCCCTAAGAATGCACAAATAGGATGATGCATTTCTGGTGTTCGTGGTTCACCCTCAGGGCCAGAAGGACCACATGGTGAATCATCGTTTAACAAGTAAGGTGCTTGGTTAGGGAATGCTTCTGCCATGGTCTTATGGGCATGGCGTAGCTCCCCCGTCGCATGATCATACCTCTCTGCCAATGCACGATATGCTCGGTAGAACTCCTCAACTAATTTCATGAGTTCTGGGCGCTTCTTATAGTACATTTCTGCCCTCCTTGCAAATGAATCCGCATCCTCTTCGATAAGCTTGATCATTGCTTTGACTTTGGCATCCATGTCTATAAAAAACAGTTAAGAGTGTCAGTTAAAGGTTACAGAAGTTATCCGACTAGTGGGTATGAGAGAACTAATTGTATGGACCACAAATGTGATCTCAAATTCACAATTGCAGCAAACACATCCTAATTTTAATTTGAGGTTCCTCTAGCACAATGGTAAATACCAATATATAGAAGACAACAAACCTGTAAGGTTTTCCTGAAGCCATTTGGAATTCTTTGGACTAATGTGACTATCCCACCACCAAGAATACAAACGTCTGGACTCGGAATGTAACAATGATGCCATGACTCCTGCCAAGAACAAGAGCACAGCTGGTTTTGATTTGGCGAAAGCCTGATAATGGATCCAGGCCAGACTAACAGTCTATAGATTTCCACCCTCCACAGTTGATCTAGTTGGAGATTCTTTAGGTATATTTCCCTCTTCTTTTACCTTACATCCAATCATTAAATATATGCAGCACATTTTAGAAAAATAGCCCAAATTCATGAAGTACTCCGATGGTTTAACTTATAAGAAACTCAGAAACTCATTAAACATGGCTGCTGTATTTACCTGGTGAATTGGATACAGCTCCAGTATCTTAATCCATGTACAGCTTATTGTTTTATAAGCTCCCACAATTTAAAATCAGAAGCAGCTGCACAAATAATAAAAGGGGGGAAAAAGGAAAAGACAGCTCAAAAATGTGAACAGAAAAATCAGACATCAGAAAACACCACCACCCTCCTTAAATCAAAGAACATTTGGAGCATAATCTTTAAAATATTAAAAAAATCTGGAAAATATTTCACACCTGTTCTCTTTCTTTTGAAGGCCAAACCAGTACGAGGTAGAAACCAAGAGATCCTGAAGGTGAACTGCAAAAACCACTCACAAGGTGAGCCACGGAAGGAAGAGTTTACAATAAATAGTAATAATAATAATATAAAGAAAAAAGGTGCCAAAGTGATAGAAATGCATTGGTATGACAGAATACAAAGTTTTGCAAATGAAGTAACAATGCATACCATCCAGAACATGAAGATGTACATAATAAGAAGAAGAGGAGGAAGAAGAACAAGAGGAGGATGTGGAGGAGTGTGAAAAGAAAAAGGTCCAAGCACGGAAAAAGCAAGTAATAGTGACATAGAGAAAAAAAATAATAAAAAAGAAGAAGAAGAAGAAGAAGAGTTCACGAGCAAAACAATGGTCAATCTCAGTAAAAATGGAAACTTGAAATAGAGCTAGAACGAGATCAGGAACTTACCAAGTGTAATGAACTTGGAGCTAGCAAGCACTCAGAAGAGACAGAGAATCATAAAAAAAACTAAGCAAATGGGCATTAAGAAAATCACAAAAAGAACCTAACTTTAATCCATTTTCGGACCAAACCACACCCCCACAAAATAGCACTGGAATCCAGCAACGGGAACACCATTACCCCATTCTCTCTCTCTCTCTCTAACACCTGAATCACTCACTCTTCTTCTATCTCTCAAATCTCTATAGGAGATGATGGGTTCTGAGAATTACAATGTGGTGTGCTGGTCCTGACACTCAATGACTCACCAACTGTCAAAAAGGAGCCACTTTTTCAGAATGAAAAAGAAAGCTGTGTGTGCTGATGAATGATTTCTCTTTTTGTTATTTAGAGAACACTAACTGTTGCATTACGGGATCCTTGAAAGTGAAGGAATGCAATCTCAATCTGAATCTGAATCACATAAACAGCAGCTATAATAGGATTTTAAACTGTTATCACTTATCAGTTAATGTTAATTATTTTCTAATTATTTGGTTTTCATATTAAGTAGCAGCAACGTATTCTTCAGGGTTTTCATTGTCTGACATCGTTATTTTCAAAAAATTAGTTTAATTGTGCAGCTGAAAATACCAATATACCCTTGGCTGATTTTTCCATCTTGCAGCTATTACTTTACTTTTTCAAACCCTCGTGTGTTTCTTCTTCTTCTTATCTTCATTGTAATTTGCAAACTAACGGCTCCACCCGTGGTTTCACACTTTCACAACGTTTAATTTGATTACGAGTTTGTTTGGGTCTAAAAAAAAAATTTTTGAGTTATCTTTTTTAAAAAGATCTTATGAAAAAGTAAAAGTAATTTTATGTTTGTATATTTTATGTAAAAAAATTTTTTTATTTATCAATTATATTTGGATATAACGATATAAAAGTGTTTTTTTGTTTATTTATTAGATGAAAAACATCTTTTTTTAAGAAAAAATGATCTTTTAAAAAAGAGATGTACATATACCATTTACAAAAACCGACAACGTGGAGGAATTGGGGTATTGTGGGGATAAAGAAAAGCATATATATCAATCAAATATCATTTTTGTAATTTAATTAAAAAGGTATGTTGTTTTATTTATCTCTATTCCTTTTCATCATTCAAGCCTAATGTCACTTTCATAATGAAAATGACCGAGAAAATATGTAGTATTACAGAGCTTATTACTGAAAGAGATACATGTGTGTGTCTATTATATGTATAGTTGCAAATATTTTTTCAAAACATGACCTACGCATTCAATAGCTCAATTTGAATTTGCAAATAATTTCTTAACATGGACTCTATGGTAAATAACATTCCCGTATACCGGTAAACATGAAATTGATCAAATAGAGGTACCAAATAATTTTGAATTGAATAAGACATGATGATTTTTCATATATTATTAGAACCGAATTTATATATATGTATACCAAAATTGGTCTGAAACTATGAATTTAATTTTAATGTATTGTCACGTGCATCTTATTATATAACGTTACATCAGTAAAAATAAGGGTTAAATACGATTTTGGTCCCTAACGTAAAAGTTAAAAATTTTATTTCGTTCCTGACCTATTTTTCTGCTACAAAATGGTCCCAAAGGTTTCAATTTAGTTTAAAATCGTCATTTTTACCAATTTTTTAATTTTTATTACCAAATTACCCTCATTAAAAAATTATAAAATAAAATAAAAAAGAAAAAAAAAGGGGCCAAAAGGCCACGAGAGGGAGAAAGAGAATCGGAGGTGGGGGGAGGGGAAGAAAGAGAATCCGAGGGGAGGGGAGGGAAGAAGGGGGAAGGGACCACCGCACCGCTGCACCGTCGCACCGCCGCCTGTGATCGGAAGGGGAAACAGACAGCAAGAGAGGAGAAAGCCAAGGGAGAAGAGTGAGATCGGAAGGAATTGGAAGGGAAATCCGCGTTCGGCGCCGCCGCCACCACTCACGCGTCGCTCGCCGTTTCTGCTCTTCCTCCCTCTCCGCCAGTCCGCCACTGCTTCGCTGCTACCGTCAGTCAGCTTCTGCTTTTGCTTCTGCTTCTGCTTCGACTCCGATTCTGCTTCTGCATTTGAATTTGCTTTTTCTTCTGCATCTGCATCTGTTTCTTCTGCATCTGCTTCTTTTGCATCTGGATCTGCTTTTTCTTTTTCTTTTTCTGCATCTGTTATTTATTTTATTTTATTGTTGTTGTGTGTTGAATTTGATGTTGTTAGTTTTTGCATTTGAATAATCTTGAATCTGATTATTGATATTTTGGTGGGAGTAAGAGAGGTGGTGGTGGTTCAGCTTCTGGTTGATTTTAGGGAAGAAAGGGAAAGGGTGGTGGTTCTGCTTCTGGTTGATTTTGGAGAAGAAGGGAGAAGAGTATTTTCGTCCGAATGACGATTTTTAAACAAACTGAACTTTGGGGACTATTTTGTAGCGAAAAAAAAGTTAGAGACAAAATAAACTTTCGGCCTCTACGTTAGAAACTAAAATCGTACTTAACCCTAAAAATAACTATACTTACATTGATTACGTGAATAATCATCAAACAATACGAATATAATTATATAACTGTATAAAATATTTTTTTTATTAGTTTATCAAAATTAAACTTCTAAAAAAAAAAATACTTATATATATTTTTGGAAAAAAAGAGAGTCAAATATTGGGCATGTGATTAGCTGCTAAAAACGAAATAACTTAGGGTGGGCATGCATTTCCTCCTTCCTTCGATTTAATGATGGGCACATGCACATGACCTAATTAAGGGTATCTTGACCATGCATTTTCCTACCCACGTAAAAAAGTGGGGGCCATTCATCATGTGCCAAATTGCCTATTCATTCCCCCTTTTTTTTTTGTTTTTTCAAATATGTTGTCATTGTTATTAACTCTATTAATTATTTGTTGAGAAAATACCATTTTTCTCACTTGTTAGATACTAAAACTTAATAATTAAAAAATTATTGAAAGGTATCTTAAAAAAAATAATTTAATTATTAATTTTTAAAAAAATATTTTATTAAAAAATATTTTATTAAGTAAAATTTAATGACAAAAAAAAATAAAATTTTTATTAAAGGGTATTTTTATAAAAAATAATTTATTTTTTTTTAAATAGATAAAGTTAACATTAGTTAATACAAAAAAATTTAAAATAAATTAAAGATAAAATTTTTTAAAAGTTATAAATGAGAGGAATATAAGCAATTTTATTAATCGAAAACAATTAGTTCACGAACTTGTTCACTAAACTTAATTAATAAGGTTTCCACCGGCTCCTTGAACATAATAAGGGAAAAAGAAATGTTATCCCTCCTATTTTTCCTTTAATTCAGTTGCTTATATACATAACATAAATAAACTTCACGTCTTACAAAATGTGTGATAATCACACTTTTGTTATTTTTGCTATTTAAATTAAAGTTGCCCAATATTTTTGAGTTTAAAAATAAGAATTTAATTGTTTTACAAGTACATGGTAAAAATAACCATTTTTTTATAAAAAAACTGATATAAGTATATATGATTATGTAAAATATTTTACACTAACAATACATCAAAATTAAACTCTACAAATAATATATATTATTAATAAAATTAATAAAATTTTTAATCAATGTTTTTTTATTTGCCATGCAACTATATGTGATCTGTTATTCTTAATTAGATACTCTCAAATAAATAATTAAAATAATTTACTTTTTTCAATTATTTACATACACTAAAATGACTTTATTATGAATGTTCATTAATAACTTGTTATTCGACTATAAATCGATAAAAGAATTATAATTTAATAGAGAAAGTAATTAAGAATTTTTTATATGTGAGTATGATGAGTAGTATACAAGTGCATGTGTATATATTTTGTTGAAGAGTGTTAGGGTCAGCAATTTTTGTATTTTGTAACTATCAATTGGCTATTAATAGTCTTTTTAATGTTGTGAGATTATATCCAATAGTGAGAAATCACTCACTTTTAATTAAATGCTAGCCACAATATACAAAAATTGTTGCCCCTAAAATTTTTATATTTCATTATTGTCCATAGCTATTGAGCTTTGAAGAAGGAACAAAAGAGTACATAGACTATATATAATTAAATGAGGAGCAAGTAGTTGTGAATTGTAAACTCCTAATTTCTTGTTTTGTGAATGTTGATGTTACTCCCAAACAAAGGTACCATTCTTTTAAGACAACACTTGCCATATCACCGACCCACCACATGATGTGATCTTCCTCCCTCTCTCCAACATTATTGGCTCCGTAGAAAAGATGAATGTGACTTATCTATAAACTTCTACACACACCCCTTAGTCCCTTACACACACATATAATTTAGATTCTCTTGTTATTTGTCACTTGAATTCCTTAGCTAGCAGCACAACCCCCACCAACCACGCACACACACAAAGCCTTTATGGTAAGGTCACGCTATATGGTCCCATTTTCTCTCTCTCTTTTTTTTTTTTTTTTTTTTTTTTTTNNTAGTTGAACTTGAAGTTAAGTGTGCCCATCTCTGAAAAGTTGCTATGTTATAAGTATAAGATCAGAAATAAATCCATTTCTTCTATTGATGAGCAAAAAGGTTCATGTTTGGGAGAATGATGGTAACATTTCCCATTACGCTATTATAAACTGTAAAGCCAGGAATTAAGAACAAAAAGGGAACTCAATATTTGAATTATTAATTACCTTTTTTCAGTTCCCATGACCTCTCACGTGCACCAACATACACACACAATGTTTCATCATAGCTTACTACTTTTTAGTTTTAAAAATGAACAGGAGTAATAACAAGTTTAAAAAAAGAAAGAAAATATTTATATTCAAGTGTGTAAGAAAGTGATTCAAATAATGTTTGTCTATAAAAGAGTACAGCTTGCTTATCAAGAAAGACATTCAAATAATATTCTATAGAGACTATGTTTTGATCTTAAGATCTCATGCAAAAGATATACGAACTAATATCTAATATCGTAATTAGTTATTTGAGGATTAATATATAGTATAAATTATAAGAATGTACGTGAGTATAGTGATAAATTCATTTTCATTGTAGTTTTCTGTCTATCGATATCTATCAGATACACCGTAACTAAGCTCACTACCATATTTTATTTCTTTAATTTACCAATATTGACTCTAAAGTCTAAACACACATAGATATTTATCCATGCATAGTAAGGGGGAAAAAAAAGACATTTCTCCGTGCATTTATGTAGAATGTATTCATCAACTCAACTAAACAATATAAAAAAGAACAAAACACTTCATGTAACTAAAAATCAGTTATAAAATTAGTTATTATATATTTATATATTAACTTATTTTTTTATTTAATAATCGCTCA
>NC_029793.2:145879920-145890393 GCF_000816755.2 Arachis ipaensis | reverse complement strand
GATTTCGATGTACAAATAATATTATATTTTATATATAATAGTTGATTTTAGTGATTGAAATATTTTTTGTGTATACATAATATTATTGTATAATAATAAAATTGTGATACCATAATAAAATTGTGAAAGAATAAGAAAATAAAAGAATTGTGAAAGAAAAAGATGAAGAAATTTTATTGATTGTTGATTGAATAAATTGTAAACTATGAAGGTAAAACTAAGTATATATAGAGTATTGGCCTATGAAAGATAAAAGTAGATAAAGATAAGATATAGATAAAAATAAAGATAACTATAAGATAAGATAAAGACTAAATTATAATTTAATTTGTGTATTCTGTTGGACTAAATTTGTGGTTCGTGAGACGTTTTTATTGTTGTCATGGATTAAGGTGGAAGAGTGGTTTAATATATAAAAAAAATAAAAAATTGGTTTCGGATTAAGGAATAAGGACCCATTGAAAGAAACTAGAAGTCTAGAACGAGGACCATAAAAACCTTTCAAATGATTACCACGAGTCACCTCCGTAGTTTTCATTATGTAGCCAAGTTTCTCTATAAAAGATTGTGTGTGCTGCCTATCTGTCTGCTCAGTGTTCAATTCATCAACCATCAAAGATTAGTTTATGAATATGAGACTTACAAGTACCTGAAAACGTGGATCTTTTGACTTTTTCACTATCAAGTCGGCAGACACAGCCTTTTGAATATACTGATTTCGGGCTTAGGCCCACTTTAGTCTTTACGCACCCCCCAAAAACAAAAAAAACAAAAAAAAGTACTTCTTGATGAGGATTCTTCAATGTCAAGATGTCATGGTACTATCAAATATGTTAATTTGTCATTCATTTTTTGCTGACTCCAAGGTGCTTTCTTAAGTTGTTGATTTGTCCAGGGAATGAAAAGATTTGATGACACAGGTAATTAAGAGCAAGTAGCGGTTACTTTAAGGAACAACTACACATAATCAACCAATTACTAATAAATCTATGAAGTTAATGGATTAACCAATTACTATCATTAGGTGTTGGGGAATAAATATGCAACATGGATTAAATGATATCCTTGACAAACTTGGAACTACAAAGTTCGGACCAACACCTACCACCTCCAATTGTGATGGGACAATTCATCAGCCAAGAGTTAAGTTCTTTGCTGGTTACATGCTGGCCAGAATTTAACAAAGTTGCTGGCCCCTAAACTTTTCCTTTTATTTAATCATCTCTATTATCAGCAACTCAACTAATAAGTGATCTCTCATAGGTTTCAAAAAACAAGAACTTGATTTCAACTTCAAGGACTCATATTCAGTTTATTTGGCAAGTGTGGTGTGTTTGGACCTTTGATTTCGGTCTACTTTGAACCTTTTCAAGAACAATGAAATAGAGTTGGATAACAATTTAGTGCATAAGAATGATTGATTAGCTTCCTTTCTAATATTTGAAATATTTAGCTGAAAAGAAATGAAATTCATGGCAGACGTCATCAGAATTATTGACAAATCACTCAAAAAACTATAAGAAATGAAGTAGTGTTTGATTCCACTAGTCGTGGATGACAATACCAGAGATAACGTAGGAAGAGAAGACATATTTTTTGGTTATTTATTTCTTGTCTGTTTTATTGCTTCTCTGTATGCTGATAAATTCTAGAGTCTCCAACCAAACATTACACATGCATAGATTTGAAAGCGAAAGGTATGTAAGCTATTGGGAGCATAATTTGATTTGGTGCTGCTTCTACTTTGAGGGCAGAATATAACAGCTTTAGAAAAAGGTTTTATGGGAGATGACCAAGAACTTAGCAGTTAATGATCAAGGGAAAAATAGAATATTGGACAATCAAGCTCCAACATTAATTAAAATTAAATCTAATACAAATGAACTTAGTTGTACATTATGGACTCGACGGTACATATTATTACGAGAGTAAAAGGAAGCTCAACAATGTACATAGGCCTAAGCGTAGCTTCAACCGCAAGAGACAAGATTCTAACACAGCAAGAGACAAGATTCACATTCTAATGGTGATGAGTGAGGGAAGGAAAAGAAGGGATGGAGTGTAATATCAACTTCCTGCCACCTCTGCGAGTTGGAGATGATCCAAGTTCACAATTAGGAGAGGAAATCCTTTTGCCATTGGGAGAAGAGGTTTTTATGCAAGCGATAGGAGAGCTATCACCTTGGATAATGTCCATCATTTCATCATCTGCTACAGTTTGATGAGGCTTTTCTAACTTAACTTGAGGCCTAAGAATATTTGGTTTACCAAGCTTTTGGCTGGCAATCAATGCAGAACCAGAGATCGTAGCAATAAAAGATCTAGGCGGCTTTCCCTTCGATGAGAAGGGCAATGGAAGCAATGGTCTGTCACATTATAATGAATTAAGATCAATAATGGAAATTAATTTTTATCATCACAGCTGACAGAAAGAGCATATCAAACCTGGAAAGCCGTAATGGTGTTGCTTGAAGAGCAGAATTCTGATTTTCTTCAATATTCTGAATTTCAGTTTTCTGCAAAGCCTTTTCCACCTCGCCCTTTTCCGATGCTTCTGTCTCTTCTTCTGCCTCAGCATCTATTCCTGCAGAACCTGAATATAGGAAGGAATTGATATCTATGCAGGTCAGACATTGAAACAGCAAGTTGATGATATTGACTAACATGTTACCCCAATCATTTGCAACCTAACAGAAGACTTACCATCCTTTCTACCGAATGCGTTCTTGCAGCCTTCGCATCTACAGCTAATGGAGCAACCAACACCACCCTTTGAAAGAAAACCAACATTTAACTCGTATTATAACTGAAATAGGAGGCACAAATGATATAGAAACGGAAAATACCTGATAACATTCACAATATTTCTTTAGGCAGCTTGATTTCTTGCAATTACATCCTCTTTTGTGTCGTGCCGAAGCTGGAGTTTTGTTTGGATCATCCTGCAAAAAAGGATATATTTAATATGGGTAAAATGGGGCGAAAATTTGAATAATGATAAAATAATGTTGATTTTAGTTTTGCTGACCGCAATTTCAGAAACAGAATCAGAACTTCTGATGACTTTGGGAGCAAATGCAAGCGGGTTACGCGACTCAATCTGCTTGCGAGTTTGAAGAACAGTATCTTCATGAATAGGTTTATTGAAGCAATCTTGACAAGAGCAAGGTTCTATACAGTAGACTCCAGCAGCAAAGCACTCGCAATAACTGAGCAAAGAGTGAAGAGAATTTTAAGAAAGAACTAAGAAGGATACTAAGAATAATAGATAACACGCAAAACATAGATAACCAATATCAATTTACTAGGCTCATCACAGCATGTAAAATATCTTTGCTGCACCCAAAGAGATTAAAGGAGCATGTACTTGAACTTACAGCTTCAAACATTTTGATTTCTTACAATTACACCGTTTGCAAGACTCACTTTCTCCAGCTGTTTCCACCTTCCGCCTGCAAATCCAGCTTTTGGCCTCAGACTTATGATTCAAGTTCAAGGAAACTAAAATATAAAGGAGATATGAAGATTATATAGCAGAAGATTAGGTAATCAGCAACTCCACCTTTTCTTTTTGGGGCTATTCTGATTGAATTCTTCAACGGCCATGAGAGATAATGACTGACTACAATCTTCGACAGGCTGAACCTCATTCTCTGGCAGCTCCATATCTCTTTCAGAGGATGCAGGTAGCAATAATAGATGATGTTCTTGCGGTAACAAGGAAGAAGTGGAGCTGGGAATGTTAAGTTGTCTTCCAGAAGAAGACTTTTCATTTTTCATGCCACGGTGCTCCTTCAAAGTTGCAAGCGCATTCAAGTGTAAACCAATTCCCGGCAAAAAGCACCTCCTTGAATCACCACCAGTATTCCTCTCATCAGACTTTGTTGCATTGGAACTTGAATTTGAATTGCCATCTGAGTTATTTCTGCGAACGCTGGCCATCTCAAAGTCTAGACAGCGCCTCCGTATACCACGGTGTATAACATAAACATGCTGAACACAAACACAAGGAACTTTTGGGATCATTGCTTTGTTCAACATATTTACATAACAAGTAAAAAGAAAATATTCTAACTCATCAGATATTTATAAACCACAAAAGAGACAGCAAACCAAGGTGATACATTCTTCTTATTGTGGATACAATTTCAATATAAACCAAAAACATACAAACAACAATTTTAACTGTAATTGTTAACCTATCAAAATGTAGAAATGAATGCAAATATGATTTAATAACATGAATGCACACACACAAACATGGTAAAATCATATACATATGGTGAAGAACCCTATTATACATATACATATGGTGATAGCAAACGAGCATGCATGAACAATAAACAATAAATCATGCCATTCAGATCAACTCATCATCGAAAACTACACCAATGTGCATGAAAGTAGTGTCTTCACACACATAATTTACCATAAATCAAATAGATACGGTTTCCTACCTCATCATCCATTTTCTCACATGGATTGCTAGCCACCAAAGCAACATTAGCAATATTTTCCTGTGTGTATTGTGTGTCTGAAGCTAGTCCTGGTTTGGGAGGATGATCTTCATTTTCATGTCCTGATCCAGAAGCAACTTGATTGACAATGTGCATTATACGTCCAGAAGGGTCCAATTGTTTATTCATTAGATCCTTAAAAGCTTCTGAGACGTTTGGAGAACTAAAAATTAACATATCAGATGCATTATTAATTAAATTATCCCAATCACACTCGGTGCCATCAATTTTCGGCTCAGTCTGACATATTCCGTGGAGATGCAGTTCACCCTCCACCAAATTCTTTTTAGAGGATTCATGACTGCAGGCAACATCTGGTGCTGCCTCAGAAGAAGGCAATGACAGAAGTGTATTAGCCTCATCACCACAAAGTATAGGATCATATCCAGGGCTACCAGACTCATACTTTAAGGTCTGTGGCAGCTCGATTGAAAACTTTGCTTGTTCACTGGCTGGCTCAATTGAGGCATCCCCTATGGAAGTTCCTTTATCAGCATTTTTCTCTAACTCCCTTGAGTTATTACGTGCATGAGTTGAATCTGTAAGAGCCTGTTCACCTGAACCAGTTTGATTTTCATCCTCAGATGTAACCTTTGGCTTTGATGTGTCTAAAAGGTTATGCCTACAAACAAATAATAGAGAACTGTAAAACAACAGGCTAGTAAAACATCTGTATGGACAAATTTAACATGCAATTATCAAGAAAAAAAAAAGAAAGCAGGAAAAAGAAATGATAAGAAAACATAAGCTACAATTACCTCCTCAGGAATCTGGATTCCTTGTTAGAGTTGACATGGGGTGATGTGAAAACCGATGGAGGGGATGAAAAGCTAATTGAACTGAAGGTCTGGGTAATGTGAACAGATTTAACTGGCTTTATAGGAGATAGACTATTGAGAAAGTTAAATACCGGTGAATCCTGCACATAGTAAGCACACATATATGATTAAACTGATGAATTAAAGGAAAATTTCTTCTACACAAGCAACAAGTAAGTTCATCTCGTGTTGCATGGCAAAACCATGTAGATTAATCATTTCATTTTCTTTTTCAAATAATAAATAATTACTTAAAATACCGGATCTCACAGGAAATGCACAAGTGCAAATCAAATCATAATTAAGAATATAAGTGTAATTGTGTAAACACATGGAATGCATGATGGCAGAAATGAAGGCCAAAATTATATTAACTCTTTCAAGGACACAAAATGATGTTGAATTATTAATTTCAAAGCTGAGAAGATTTTCTAAATAAATAAAGACTAAAAATTTAGACCAGAATATACTTTACTTCACAAGTTTGAAAATTTGGAAAATTAATTTGACTTGCTACTGGGAAAAATTATACTGGTTTTGTTGTTTTACAAATCCAATTGAAAATAAATTAAATTTAACAAAATGCCTGAATTTTACAGAAAAAAAAAGAGAAAAAATTCAATTGTAGCTCTGGGAGTGAAAAAGTCAAACTCCAATGATTGCAAATTGCCAAAAAGGGGGAGCGGGGGGGTAGGAAGCGTAGAACAGTGTAGAAAACACGAGAACCAAGGAAGAAGCAGAGAGATCTGCAACACTGAAGCTCATAACAAGGAAGCTGGTCAAGAAAGACCTCACCAGAGTTTCAAAAAAGAAAAGATGGAGCTTCCAAAATAATTTTTTTACAAAAAGAAAAAGCACATGCAGAGACAGAGGAAGAAGAAGAAGAACCTCAAATTTGGGGGGATTGAGGTTGTTGGTGGTGGTGGCCCTGTCGGGAGTGTCCATTTGCAGAGAGTGATATAGGAAAGAGCATTACAACAATGCTCTCACTCGGTCACTCCATTTTCGGAGAGAAGAAGAAGAAGAAGAAGAAGAAGAATGAGAATTCAAGTGAAGAGGGTAAGGCGGGATTTGTTATCGTTCATAANNNTCCTCTTCACAGCTGTGTTTTTTCTTTTCCTTTTCCCTTTTGCTACTTTCTTTCTTTGTTTTTACTGCTTGTTTTTTTTTTTGTGGTCCACCTTCTTTGATTAACTAATCCTACTACTATTACGGATTTAGGTTACTACTTACTTACTAGTCTAGTATCTTTCCTTTTTTATTGGGGATCAATGTTAAACATCTACTAAACACTAATCCTCAATTATTGATTCTGGATTAATTCCTTATTATTGTAGTTGTTACAAATCACAAATTTAATATCATTAATTATAGAATAAATATCCAAATTAATACCTAAAGAATTTTAGATCAGACACTTTGATTCTCAATCAATTTTTATTCTCAAAAAATGCTAAAAAATTATCTCTGTTAATATATTTAATTAAATAATCATATAAGACTATTTATATTTAGAGTACATTAAAATTCAACTCTTATAACTATTAACTAATAGTAGTATATTGTAACATCACCCTTCTTATGATTTGTGACATTTCTTAACATTAATTGGACCCCAACTTCAAAGCAAATTAGACACAAAGATGGTACCTAAAAATTATTAAATGATTTATATGTGTGATTGAATTATTTAATATAAAATATGTTAATACTTTAATTGTTTTTATATCAAGATTTTTCTGTAAATATTTTTAGATATCTCAAAAATGTTGATAGCAAAAATCATACATTCTTAGAAAATAATAATACTATAATAATAACGCATCAGTTGAGAATATTCTCAGCCTTTGCGGTGCAGTTTACTTCTTTTCACATTTTAATTTTAAATATAAAAATTAAGAACTCCTCTTTCTGGATTTCTTTTTTTTTAGTGGTTATTTACTTTTAATTTTTATTCCTTGCTTGCTTGGTGTGTATACTTTCGATGTTATGGGCACGTTTTTATTTGTTCATTTACTTGTTGATTAGCATAGAGCATCCAATAATTATTTGATACTCTAGCGAGCTGAGAGAAAGATTTTTAAGCATCAAATTACTAGAGCATCCCAAAGATTGATAACATTCATTAATATTGTTGGTCCTCAATATAATGATGCTTGCCTTTTTCAACAAACCAAAATAAATTTGAAGAGGCACGGTGACAAATGTTATTTATGTCATACTATATTACTATATGGCTAGTGATTCAGAATCCATACTCCATGCAATTCGTGATGATATAATTAATAACATTTAATTACATATACATTATTACTTCACATACACGTTTCTACTTAATTTGTTTAATTAGATTTTAGAATAATAAAGATCATCATATATATATGCACAATGCATACTTTGGGTCTTACTTTCTTTCTTATGTGTATTATTAAGGGTGTACATGGTGAGAACACATTGGGTTTGGCTTAATCTAAATCCGATCCAAAATATAGATCGGACCTAATTTTTAGATCCTAACTCGATCTTAGACCCAATAAAATTTATGTATTTTTGGGCCGGGTGAAAACTGGATGAAAACTGAGTGAAAATCGGGTCTTTAGCATGTAAATATTATCTAATTTCCAATCGTTATTTCACAATTCACATAGTAAAATTTACTTAAAAAAATATAACAAGAATCAACCATTCTCTAAAATTAAAGCATAACCATAATCAATACTAATATTGCCTAATAACACTAAATATTTAAATCAATACAAATAACACAATATTATGCATTAGTCTAAAGTCTTATGCATTTTAAACATAAAACATTAACTTATAATCTTATAATGACTAATAGCACAAAATATTAAGGTTTATAATATTTAAATTTCATATAAGAATAGCCATCATTCATCACTAATAACACAAAATATTAATTGTGTATGATGACCAGGCCACCGAGCTAAGTTCGGGTGACCCGAGTTATGGCCCGGACCCGACCCGAAATAATGACCGGATTTATTTTTAAGAACTTTACCCAACCATAAATCCGATGAAATCACACTAAATTAGTCCCTAATGTGTTTGGGGCCGGGTCGGGCTATGTACATCCCTATGTATTATAATACATAAAACAAAATAAAATAAAATAAAAACCAAAATAACTCATCCAAAACAATTTTTTTTTTATGAAACGGTGATAATTCAATAAAATTATTTATTGGATTTGCTCCTTTATTTGTGTTAACAAAAAAGCAAAAGGCACGCCATTAAAGTTTTGGGATGACTAAGCCTTTTTAGTTTCCGGTCTTGGCGCTCCGCGAATTTGAAAAACTTCTAATAATTTGGTATGAAGAAGGACCCACTCACACTCAAGAGTCAAGACGTTATAATATATAGTTTTACATTATTATTAAAGGTAAAATTTCTAACTCTACCAATATACTCAAACCAAAAGAATAGAGGTAAATAAAACGATGTTGATATTGATGATGTGTACGTGCCCCTAACCCCAAAACCAAGGATTCCGTCATTTCCAAAGTTAGGGCACCAAACAAATGAAAAGGGTCCCGGACCTTTAACTAGGGCAGGTGGTCCCTTAAGTGTTTATGTGAAATTGTAAATTCATTCATTAAAAGGTACATGCCGAGTCGCGTGACTTATTATTATCCCTACCCACATTAATAAATACAATATTACATGAAAATAATGGACGGTCAAGATTATAACTACTCCCATCCTAGTTTATTTTCCTTTCCATGCTCCAAAATCCGAAGTCCAAGTCCTACCCACATTCCCTGGGAAGGGAAGTTCATCATGGTGTCTTCTATTTCCCTAACATGTTTATTTTTATTTGTCAGTCACGTGCCACAGAGCTGGCTCCATCTAAATACATTCCTAATAATATAAGACCATGAATAAATAAATTTAAAGTAATTGAACTTCCATCACTAATTTAATTTCTTATTTTGAGGCACCGTGGAGAGCAAGTGTCAGAAATTCCGGATTGACAAAATATAACGCAGTTGACTATATATTATAATAAAGAGACCAATTAATTAAGGGGCCGGGGTGACTTGCTTCATCACTATATATAATATAATTTCTTAATTAATTTTTGGATGCTGTTTGTTATAGATATCAACAATAGAAAGGACACAATAATCCTTAAAATAAAATAAATGTATACATGATGATCAAAGATCAAGGAGAGGTTGGTAAGGAGCGTCATGCTTTAATTTTGTGACATGATGCATGACTGCATGTAGTTGTATATATTAGCCATTATTATTATTGCATTGAGAATTTTAGAAGCTTGTCAATTATCATATATACATGAATGGATAATGCAAGCTTGTTTAATTTGGAGCCTTCTTTATTTTGTTTTGCATCATACATATTTTTCCATGAAGTTTCTTATATGGATTTTTCTCACAAGATACGCATAATAGAATCGTTAAATGATTTAATAATAGATTTGATTAAATTGTTATTTTATATCTTTTAATTATTAATTTCACATAAAATTAATTGCGTATAAAATTTTTACCAAATTATAAAGTGCTACTATGCAAAAATGATAATAAGACTCACAAACGTTTTTTGATTTGAATATGGAAGTAAAGAAAGTGTTGAACTCGCGTACAGAGAGGAGGGATGCTTCACCTCGTTGTGGGATTAGAGGAAGTAGAACTCAGATCTTGCGAGTTATGTCCCTCAAAATGTAAAAAAAAAAAGTTATCCAGAACAAGAAAAACGGAGGGTCCAAATTCCACGTTTCAGATTTCAAATTCCATCAGCTGCAAATCGGACCATGCGATTTGTGAAGCCAACTTTTATGAACTTGCATGGTCCGAGTTGTGTACTCTAAATTTTTTTCAACTTTTTAAACACAAATTGAAGGGTCCGATTTGTATACTCCCACAATTTTAAAAAACACCAAAAATTACCATATTAAAGTATATCACTCATTTTACTTCCATATCAAAATTTTTTAGCCACTCACAAACCTCATAGACAATATAACAAAAACATTTGACTGAAAAATGTAGATTTTTACTTATGAAACCAAAGTCTTCTCTCTACACTTTCTCTTTTAGTACTTTACTTTGTTTGTTGAAACTTGCAATAGTGCCACAAAGGAAAAGTCAATA
>NC_029793.2:145878955-145879839 GCF_000816755.2 Arachis ipaensis | reverse complement strand
TTATATATTATGTATGAGGTTGAAATGTAATATTTGTAACAAGTATCTAATAATTAAGGGGCTGTGGTATGTGTGAACCCATAAATTAATAGAATCACTTTATTATTTCCATATATGCCACGTTGCTAACGAACTTTCCAAGATAATCTGTCTTCATCCGAATTCAAGTTTCTTCCACTGGATTTAAACAAGTATGTCTTCATGTCCTAAGTACCACTATTTTAATCCCTGCAATCTTCGTTTACAGAAAGTTATATTTTGTGCTTTAATTTGCTATCCGAAGGAACATTTCGGGCCAATTCATTTCGTAATAGCTACGAAACAAATTACTATTTTCCTATAATTTATCATTGTCGGTACGTGCTTCATTGCTTTTGCTTTTATATATTTTTATTTTTAATTTTCCCTCCTCTTTATCAAGATTTGTAAATTATTCTCCTACCCTAACTTTACAATGTTTATCATGCACAAGTAACAAGATTTGAGTGTTGAAGTAATATTCAATAACCCAAACGCAGCTTTAATAAATTGTTTCAACTTTCAATATACCTAATTTGCAGATTAAAAAAGAATTGTTAGTAAAAATTTCCATAAATTCCTGTTTGCAATTTTGTTCTAGTTATAATGGATCTAGGCCTTTTTTATTGTCACAAATGGACTAAAGCTTGGATTTAAAAGAAGTAGCACTTGGGCTTTGGAATGCTCGTTTTATAATGGCCCATAATCCAGACCAAAAATATTGAAGATAGCAAATAATTAGGGCTGTTGTAAACTTCTAACATACCACCATTAGACAAAATATTTTGGAGAAGTATTTGTAGTTTTTTTTAAATACAAATATTTTATTTTGTATTTATATTTGGTAAATAAAAAAGATTATTAGT
>NC_029793.2:145873064-145878887 GCF_000816755.2 Arachis ipaensis | reverse complement strand
AAAAATAAAAATAAAAACAAAATATATATCACCCAAATTTCTAAAAACAAAATACTAAAAATAAAAATACAAACTAAACATACTCTAAATTTCTTTTGAGTTATATATCACCCAACATTCATGTTTTGAATTTAGAGTGAGTAAAAAAAAGTCAAAGGATGATGATATGAATATCCTTTACCAATAATTAATACTCCTTAGGTCTTGTAAGATTGTACACTCCACAAACTGATGCAAAATACTATGAATGTATTTTGTGCATAAATCTATGTTTAGTTCTTAATGAAATTTGATTGCTCATGTTCTGGTCTTTCGTTATCCAATAGCAAACTATGCAAGAAAAGATAAGCGTGCTTAATTGCATATATTTAGGGAATCTCACAAAATCTCTGGTTTTCTGAACAAAAAATCGTTCTTGGCTTTGGCATGAATTTGATCAAAATGGAACCACTAGAATTGAAGTTTATCCAGTGTTGAATCATAATCAATACTGCAAGGATTGAGTACATTGCATTTGTTTGAATACGTGTTGTTCTAGTAAGTTTTGCTTGAAAATTTTCTTTTGTTTAGTATTATGTTTTATTTTGTCGTGTTAAGTTATTTCCTTTTAAAACAATTGAATTTTTAATTAATTCAATTCAAATATCATTAAATTTGGAATTTGAATCCTCTAAAGTTTGAATTTCACTTTAGAGAATAAAATGTGATCTTTTACCATTTATTTCATAGGAGGGACCAAGAATAAATAGGAAAGAGAAACCATTCAAGGATAGAAGATCACACTTTACTCTCTAAAGTAAAATTCAAACTTTAGAGGATCCAAATCCTTAATTTTGTTATTATATATTTATATATTTTTATTTTACAAATCTATTCTATACCATAACTTACTTTTTATGTAAATATAATATGATTGATTATTTATATCAAAAAAATTCTAAAAATATAAAATTGGTTCCACAAAAACTAAAATAGAATAGAACTACTAGGATCATTGTGCAAAAAACAAAAAAAATAATTGGGTCTTTAAATTCAAATATTAAAATAATAAAAACAAAAGATAAATCAACATAAGATTAGACAAATATATATAAATTTTGATATATTTGAAGAAAGTGTCGAAATCAAAACAGAGTTTGATCCTATGAACCTCGTAGGGCGTGTTTTAAGGAAGACAAGACCCGCGCTTGTATCCATATATATGTGTTAACCATTGCACCATTCATTCCCTTTTACTTTCTTTCTGAATTCTGATATCTGATTCAGATACTGATATGATATGATGCAAAGAATCACAACCTCTGCATTCCTCGCTTTAACTCCTTTTTCAAAAGCCAAAGCCTATGATTCCTAGAACAACATCAACACCAACGCTTCAAGCTTTGGTAGGTACCATGCATTACTTATATCATACATGGGAATGGAATGCCCTTCATGCAAGTTTCTCTCTTTCCTTTCAATTTGTAAACTTTTTAGCCTGATTCTGCAATTCTCTATTGATTTACTTGCTTGCATTGCATGCAGCTCCTTGTTCCTCTGTTTCTCCTGATTTCATATCGTCCTTTTCAAGCTTTTTGCTGGGGTAATTTTGCTTTTTCCACCCAAAAATTTGATTTTTCTGGGTCGTGGTCTTGGTCGTTGAATTATGTGAATTGGGACGTTTTCTGGTAGCTTTGGCATTGTTTTAATGTTTGGAAATCTAGATGATTGGTAATTTTGTGGTTTGTACCCGCGGAATAAACAAATTCAGGATAGTGAAAGGGATAGGTGGTTGGTCAGGAGAAAATTGTTGGTTTTGAATGTTGATTTTCTAGGAAGAATGTATAGGGCCATTTTTTTATAGGGACACTTGTTTCATAGCTTTGGTGTTTTATGAACAATTTTTTTGGTGCTGATTTTTCATTTGCTTTCCAGATTGAGGTGTCCAAGATGCATTCGGAAAGTGGGGATGTTGGGACACCAAAAGGGGCATTGGAAGAAGCTAAGGCGTTGAATTCAAAGATGAAGCGTAGTGGGAACCTAAGCTGCAAAGATATGCTGTTTAGAGCTGATAAGATTGATCTCAAGAGTTTGGACGATGAGCTAGAAAAACACCTTACTAGGGTTCTGTCTAGACATATTGAGGCCAAAAGGCCTAAAGAAGAGTGGGAGATTGATTTGGCAAAACTAAATTTGCAACATGTTGTGGCGAATGGGGCCTATGGCACTGTCTATAAGGGCACCTATGATGGCCAAGATGTTGCAGGTTTCAATTTGCACTCTTAATTGTCTTTTGTTGTCCAAAGAATTCAAAACCTGTTATTCAATGTTTTTAGATACTAAAAGTTCTAAAAGTTTTGGTATCCTGTCAAGGTTTAATTAATGTTTATGCCTGTTGTAAATTGAATAATTGTTATCGAATTCAAGAGACATTCTGAGTGCTGCTGTGCTGAATTTTGTAGTGAAAGTGTTGGATTGGGGTGAGGATGGTGGTGCTTCTGCTGCTTCCTTAAGAGCATCATTCCAGCAGGAGGTTACTGTTTGGCAAAAACTTGATCATCCAAACGTTACAAAAGTACAAACTTCTCACTCATGCATTTAAATTTGAATTAAATGTTACTGCTTTGTTAAGAGCAAGATGATTTTTTGTTAATCATAACTCAGTTTTGTTCATTCCTGTGACAGTTTGTTGGAGCTTCAATGGGGACATCAAACCTCCGAATTCCAAGAGAAGCCGGAGGCCAAGATTCTCTCCCTACTCAAGCATGTTGCGTGGTTGTTGAGTTCATCCCCGGTGGAACTCTGAAAAATTACTTGTTTAAGAACAGACGGAGGAAACTTCCTTACAAGACTGTGATTCAGCTGGCTTTGGATCTCTCTCGAGGGTGAGGAAACAGCTGTTGAATTCTCTTTTAGGACTGAGTTATCTAATATAATGTTGTCTCTCAATTGCAGTCTTAGTTATCTACATTCGAAAAAGATCGTGCATCGTGATGTTAAAACAGATAATATGTTGCTCGATATGAATCGAAATTTGAAAATAGCTGATTTTGGAGTTGCTCGTGTGGAAGCTTTGAATCCAAATGAGATGACAGGTGAAACAGGAACCATTGGATATATGGCACCAGAGGTATGTATGAAACGAAAATAAGTAATATTATGTTTAGACTGTGTTTGGTTAGTGTCTTTTAGACGCAAAGACATAAACACAAATACACAAGTAGACATAGACACAAATATGGCCTTAAAATGTGTTTAAACTAAAGTTGATTTTGTGTAGGTTTTAGTAGGCAAGCCTTACAATAGAAGATGTGATGTGTATAGCTTTGGCATTTGCTTGTGGGAAATATACTGTTGTGATATGCCATATTCGACACGAAGCTTTGTTGATGTCTCGTCGGCAGTTACTCATCAGAATTTGCGACCGGATATTCCTCGATGCTGCCCGAGTGCATTGGCGAACATCATGCGAAAATGCTGGGATGGGAACCCGAACAAGCGGCCGGAGATGGGTCAGGTGGTGCAAATGTTGGAAGCAATTGATACCAGCAAAGGAGGAGGGATGCTGCCTGATGATCAGGCTCCATTTTGTTTCTGTTTTGGAACAGTTCGTGGTCCTTAGAGTGATTTCTTTCTTTTATTGTTACCTTGTTTTTATAATTTCAACACTAGGGGACACTTTGTTGTTGTATGATTGTATCCAGTTCTCAAAACTCGCTTTCTTAGCCATCAAGCAAAGCTTTCGCTCCATAGCTTTATATTAAGGACTAATTCGTCGCGAATCTGATATTCATTTAAAGATTGGTCGCTAACCCATGGATTGCTGCATAGACAAAACGGGATTCAAATTTCTGACACTTGTTTAAGCAGACTAGTAAATTAACTACTAGATCAACTCAACTTGGTTAGCCATTTTTTTTTTGTTTCCTACGGTATCCCCCAACTCGGCAGGTCAAGGACTAATCCGTCGCAGTATTGAACTCCATTTAAGGGTTTGCCGCTGGTTAATGGGTTGCTACATGCACAAGGTGGGATTCGAACCCCCGACACTTGCTTAAGCGGACTAAGCGGACTAGTGAGCTAACCACTAGACCAATCCAACTTGGTTTTCCATATTTTTTTATTCTGGGATTGAGAGGCCCAATAGCTTCCTATGTTTTGGGCTTTGAGCTGTGTTTGCCCTTATTATACTCAACTTATTTTTGGACTTGCACTTTTGTTTCAATAATTTCACTACTACCGTCCAAAAATATCATAGAATTGCTTTTAACTTGAATACTATATTAGTTAAGCTTACTGGATTGGTATATAAAACTCTCAAGTCAGTGAGTCACAACAGATTCCATGCATAGATCTACCAATTACTATTTTCCAATACTTGACCTAAACTTTACATTGGCTTTGGCACCATTGTTGAGTGTTGGAAATACTACCCTAAATCCTCATAGTAAAGGCAATAATGCAAACAGAAGAACCAAATACAAAGAAGAAAACAAGCAAAATTCAACATATTCTGACTCTATCACCTTCATCCACGATCCAATTTGGAGTCCTAAAATCTTCCACTATCCACAACTTTTGCATAATGATTGAAGTTGTGAATCATTTTGTGACTAAAGATTATATAAAAGATACGCAACTTTCAAAAGCTACTATACAATATACAATGTATCGTTTTCTTATCGAGGTGAATGTCTATGCCAAACCTCTGATGAGATTCTTACTTAACCCGTTAAGACCAGAAACATGCCAAGAGGGATCGATCATACCTTAATTGTGGTCAACAACAATGCTAAACAATCTTTATGTTTTCGTGGGACAAACTCAAACTTGTAATTTCGGAGCATGAACCTCATTGCAACACGTGTTTTATACATCTTTCTCGGTGATGCCACGCATTATGTAACGTTTGTTTTAAGGTATTGAGACAGATATTAGGAGATTCATATTTAGTATCATGTTTGTTGGTTCAGAGATTGGTACTAAAATTTGTCTTTGTCTCCAAAATTTCAGTATTTCAGTACCTCCAAAAAGTAGGGACATAGGAGACTACAATTTTTAGAGATGAAGACTAAAATGTTATAACATTTTATACCTAAAATACTTTCATTTCAATTAGTTAATTCCAATTTTACCTTTTGTACAAATTAAATTAGAATTTCATTTTTGTTTTAATTTCTGTCTCCCACTTTGCATCAAACAGAATACTGAAATTTATTTCAATCTCTATCTCTTAGTCTCTGTCTCTCAGTCTCAATTTTTCTGTCTCTGTCTCTCCACCAAACGCTACCTATAGTCTATTAATTTTACAATAAGAAAATCCACATGCAAATAAATTTTTGTTAATTCGATATATAACAAAAATAACTTTATTCTTATCTTTGTTTTTCGTAAAATAATGTAGCGTTTATATAAAATCATGCTGTTTTTAATGGGATATAAACTTTCATTAAACTTTTTCCTTAAAAAAAAAAAAACTGCCTTTCTTAGATGCTACTTATTTCATCTTATCTCAACAAAAGATAATGCTTTAGCTTTTGTATTCGATATATACAGCACAGATATAGTTGCTTAACTTTAATTCTAATATAATAAATTAATAACAATGGAAAGGGGGAACAAATAAATCTGGACGGTTTTCGTGACGAGATTCGACCACTTCCATTTGAATGCAAAAAGGGTAAATAATTCATAATTGAAACCCAACCCAAAACCAAGCAATGCTTACCTGATTTCGTTGTCTTCATTTGAATCACTACTTGACGTGGACGTTAGTCCAACCACACACCACATCGCACTAGTCGTTCATCTATTATTTTTAATTTCATATTTTGTTTTTTTTTT
>NC_029793.2:145863911-145872886 GCF_000816755.2 Arachis ipaensis | reverse complement strand
GATGATGATGGAGTTATTGGACAATGGACATGATAAATTCATCTTAATTTGGACGTTTCTTCACGCCACAGCCACTGTTTAAGATGTATATATCCACCTTATTCTTAATGATAAGCTTAATAGACCAAGGCATATAACTGGAGAATTGATTAATTTATCATTTGAATAGTATAAGTAACACAATGATAATGTCAACTCCGAAATTTGCTGTGTTTGTGTTGGCTTCTCATACATGAAGTAGCTCATACGAAACTAACAACTTAGTTTTAGAAGCACTATTATTTTTTTTATGAATAAATTAACATTTGTATCCATGAAAGATACAAATGCTGACAAATATATTTATATAAGAATAAAACGATAATTGTACTTATGGAAGATAGTTTTTATATATCAAAAATATCATAACGGACCAATTGTGTAACTAACATTCGGGTACTTTTGGCACACAAAAGTTATCTTCCATGATTATAATTGTCGTTTTATTCTTATATGGATACATTTGTCAGCATCTGTATCTTTTATAAGTACAAATAATAATTTATTTATTTTTATTATGATTTATTATTTGGTGGTGGGACCGGTCAAAATGATGACTGTATAAGCAATTAAAGCATTATTTTCCAGAAATGTCTTATTCCTGTTGGCCATTATTGATTTATTGTAATCTTACCAGCTGAGCTTATTATTTACTACATGACGCTCCATTTAGTTTGTAAAGTACTCACTATTGGATTCTTTTCTTATTACCCAAAAAGACAAAAAACTCGTCTTCCATTCTTTTCACAGGAAGCATAAAGTTGTCAAGATTATATATAAAATAGAGCAGGAATATGTTCGTCCTATAATAATATAATAATTTAACTAGGTTTCAGCCATCAACAATTATTATTTGGCCAATTCTATGGTGCTTATGACGTGGTGTTTAAATTTTGTCTAACTTTCTTTTTATTGTAAGTTTTGAATTTTTAAAAATTATTTATTTTTATATCTTTTAAATTAAATATTAATTTTTAACTTTTTTTAGTAAATAAACACCACATTTTAGGCACCATAGCATTCACCTTATTATTTATACTTATCTGGTATATAATGCGAATCTTGATGCCAGCAAATCACAGACATAGCCTATAAGATCGGATTACTTCCCTATCAAATAAATGAATATAAACATAGGATATACTATGGCAAGAAAATGATAATTAAGTTAATTTAATTTTACTATATAAGCTAAGCAAGTATTAATGTAGCTTCTCCTGCTATATGTATATATAACGACGAGTAGAGTATTATTTAGGACAAGACGAATATAGCCCAGGTGGGATTTGGCAATTGATTAATTAATGAGGAAAATGAGTTATGTTAGCGGGGAGTGAAGGGCATAAGGATAATTTCACATAGTTGGAAAGAAACGAGGCTATAAAGGGTGGTGGCGAGGTGGTGTTAATTAACGAACATAAAAGAGAGTAAGAGCTAGCAGGTATGGGTTTGGAAGGGAGTGATACGTGGTCGTTTATGAGGGATTTTCTAGATAAGTGTGGAAGTGGTGGGTGTGCCGTCGTCGATGGTGGGTTCGCGACTGAGCTTGAACGTCATGGTGCGGACCTCAACGACCCACTTTGGAGTGCCAAATGCCTTATAAGCTCCCCCCATTTAGTCCGAAGGGTACTGCTACTGCTAACACTTTTACTTTTCCTTATTTTCTTAACTTGTTAACCAAATCTTCATTGGAGGAATGGTAGAGACACTAATTTTTGTGATTTGTAGTTATCAAATAGTTATCAATAATGATTTTAATGGTGTGAGATTGGTGTGAGATTTTATCCAATAACTCACTTTTCTTTATTGGTTATATACTGACCAGAATTTAACAAAATTGCTGGTTCATAGACTTTTCTTCTTCCTTCAATTCATTTTGTTTAATGCAATTATAATCATAAAGAAAAACACTAGAAAAAATTATAGTTTAAAACATCAGATTAAATAAAATAAATGTTTTTATACATTAAAAAAGGTAATTATCTAGACGTATTTTATATCTAGGTTCATTGTAAGACGCCCAAGAGAAGAGACAGGTGGCAAAGTTGGTGCTGATGGCATGATTATATGAATTCACTTCACTGATTAATTAACAAATTACGAATCAATTCTAGAAAAAAAGAAAGAAGGCACGAGACGCAAGAGGAAATGAGATGAATTTGCTTTATTCATGATTCTTGATAAGTTTCTTTGTAACGCTGTGGATGGATCTGGATAAATACAAATCATATTAAACAACTTTCTTATGAAAACGACAATCCTTGCTTTAACTATGAAAATATGCGAGAGGTTGACATGCGTGTTTGGATCCATACGCGGCCACTTGCTTCTTCCACCATCCATGTCTCAATCTTAGTACTAATTAATATGCTTAAACACAGGTTCATCTAGATTACCTTGATGCAGGAGCAAACATAATAATAACAGCATCTTACCAGGTAATTAATTAATTATGATTCCGTTTGTTATTATGGTGTCTAAGAAGTTTCCGTTGTGGTTGGGAAACGAAATAGGCAACCCTGCAGGGTTTTGAGGCGAAAGGAGTGTCTAGAGAAGAAGGTGAAGGCTTGCTTCGAAGGAGCGTAGAACTTGCACGAGAGGCTCGACAGGTTTATTACGACAGATGCACCAAAGATTCTTGTGATTTTCTCAGTGATGATCGATATTGGAAACGTCCTATTCTAGTGGCTGCTTCAGTTGGAAGCTATGGTGCATATTTAGCTGATGGATCTGAATATAGGTAGGTACTCATAGTAATGGGAAAGTATGAAGAGCCAATAGAATATTTATACAATGTGTACAATAGAAGTTTATGGAGTATTAGAGATATAATCATTAGTGTTACCTTTTCCCATCAGTTGAAGCTTTTGGGATGAGTGGTATCATAACATGGTATTAGAGCGCTAGATCCAAAAGGTCAAGAGTTCGATTCTTGATGAACGGGAATGTTCATTTTGTAACTCAATAGCCCATTGTACACATGGTATAAATAGTTCATTGTCTCTCTAGCGAGATCCCATAGATTAAGGTAGTTTTGAATTCTTTTATATTTTGTGTGTGACAGAGGGGACTATCGAGACGAAGTAACTGTGGAGACACTAAAACATGGTTCTCTTTTAGCTGCAAAGACGAGACCCATGTGGTTAATGGTGATCCCATTCAGGACTGTGCTTCTATTGCTGACTCATGCTCACAAGTCGTTGCAGTTGGAGTCAACTGTACGGCTCCCAGATTTATTCATGGTTTGATTTCATCTATTAAAAAGGTGACACTTCAATTTAATTAATTGAAATCCTCTGTTATGTATGTGTTGTACTTGTGTATAAGTATTAAATGTGAAAAGAAATTGAATGGCAGGGTACAAGTAAACCTATAATTGTGTATCCCAACAGTGGAGAGACTTATATTGCTGAGACCAACCAATGGGAGGTGAGTGAGTTCAATGGTACTATATATAATTATTGGATTTGAATTTAGTGGTACGAGTTAACAATATTGTGAATGTTTTGTGGTTGCAGAAATCAAGTGGGGTGGCGGAGGATGTCCCAATACTATTAGAGGCATTTCTCATGCAATTCGCACAAAATAACTTCAACCACAATGAATTGTTAGCCTGTTAGCTAGGGGTGGCAATATGTACCCTACCCGTGGGTATCCAATCCAACCCCACCCGATCGGGTAGGGTTGCCAACTCGATCCGCAGCGGGTAAGGTAGAGTGCGGGTAGGGTTCTCGTGCGGGTCGAGTAGGGTGCGAATTGAGTCTCAACCCTACTCGACCAATCTGCACTCTATATATGTTTATGTTATATACTTATATAAAAGTATGTTTTAAGTGAATGTTGAATCAAAGACCTTTCACTAAATACAAAAGATTTTTAACCATTAAAAAAAATTATTAATTGATAATTTAATATTTTTTTTTACATAAAAATCAGTTCTATTTTAAATTATCACCAAGTTATATAATAATGTTGTATATTTTTTGTAACCCGCAGGTATGATTGGATATCCGCGGGTTAAGAGCGGGTAGGGTTAGGGTTGGGATATTCTCAACCCGCAGGTAGAGTTAGGGTTGAATCCAAACCCTTCTCTATCCTTCCCATTGTCACCCCTATTGTTAGTTCATCTAGTATTTTTCTTTGAGAAATGTTAGAGGGCTAGCAATTTTTGTGATTTGTAGTTATTAAATAGCCATTAATGATGATTTTAATGGTGTGAGATTGGTGTGAAATTTCATCTAATGACTCACTTTTCTTTACTGATTACTTGCTGGTTAGAATTTAACAAAGTTAGTGGTCTCTAGACTTTTCCTTTTTATTTTGCTTTTATGCATGTTTGGTTGTGTTCTGTTTACTCCTCCGATTTCCTTGTATCATACAAGGACATACAACATTGGATATTTTAAGGAGCAACCAATCTCTCATTAATCATTACTAATTACTAATACAAAAATATTATTTAATATTAAAATAAGTTACTAAGATCAGCTATCTTGTATTTCTGTATAATATATGTTGTTTAAT
Organism: Arachis ipaensis; assembly: GCF_000816755.2. Classification (NCBI taxonomy): domain Eukaryota; kingdom Viridiplantae; phylum Streptophyta; class Magnoliopsida; order Fabales; family Fabaceae; genus Arachis; species Arachis ipaensis. Next base: position 145,868,323 of record NC_029793.2, on the reverse strand, counting down.
TTATTTTTAATGTGTTATATATTTTTATTCATATTTTATACAAATGACAGATTTTGGTGGTCCATTTTATTGTATACCTAATATGGTTGTTACTAATAATATAATGTGCCTGTGGTCTATGCTTCGAATGAAAGACTCGGATCATGCAAACTTCAAAATTCTTATAACCAAGTACAATGAAGAGTTCCTTTTTTTTTTTTTGGGTCTTTAGTACCATGAAGAGTTCAAAACATTGCTTTTTTGGTTTTGGACATGGAGTTCAAACCATTTCGTGTCTGAAAAAATATTAAGATTGAAACCTCAATTCTCAGAACTCATGGTCCAGAAAAGCATGGACCTAGCGTCTCTTAGTAAACGTGGATCCTTATAAATAACTATGCCAAGCCCAATATATATTAATCCCGAGACCGTATTTGAATTATGTCCACTATTGTTCAGTTTCAAATGGTCAACACCGTTTACCCAAAGTCTCAAAGTGTATCAGTTATGTGAAACAAACTATGGTGCGCCAGGGTCTTGGATCCGTTGCAACAACGAGGGTGGAAGAGGACATGGATCACCATCACAATTTACAAAAGGACCAATATGGAGATCTAGTCTTTACAAATGTCTATAAACCATGGAGCCATAGCAAGAGAAAATCAAATTCAACATTTATCTTTCTTCTTCTATGGGAAAGCTTCGAAAGTTGAGAGGATGGAGCGGTTATTGTTTCATTTTCAAGTGTACCAGTATATTAGTGTTTCAGTAATTTTTTATCGTTAATTTTATTTATAAAAAATATATAATATATAATTAAAATCAACGGTTAAAAATTACTGACTAGTGTACCGGTATACTTGAAAACTTTTCCAAATAATATACTTGCAATCACGTTTCCAACTTAAAAAGGGGTAATTTTGTTTTGAGAAAGTATAGGGAGCTAATGACTTAAGCGTAATAAAGGTTTAGAAAGTATTAGAGATATGATTATTAGTGTTACATTATCTTATTAGGTTATGCTTTTGGGATGAGTGGTTTCAGGACATGGTATTAGAGTTCTAGATCCAAAAAGTTAAGAGTTCGAATCTTAGTGAACCCAAAATTAACTTTTTATAACATGAGATGTTTATTATCCCTAGTATCCGGATGGTTATTCTGGATAGTATAGGTGATGTTCATTTTATTCATAAACCAAAGATTTAACCCATTGTACACATAGCACTACTCTTTTGTTTTATGTATCTTGACACTTAAATTACGTATTGGTTTTGCACCATAATTCAGCATATTCAATTATTCATCATGAAATTCATATTTTTAATAGATCATATGATCGGTAATATAAGTTTCTTGAAATATATATATATTGCATTGTCCATTAACCTATTCTAGCCAAAAATCTTTGTGTTATATGTATATAACATCCCCATAATAAACTAAAGCCCAATAATATATATTTATATTTCTGACATTTTTGTATTTTACATTTACTTCATTTCTCTTATAGGCTTTACAGAAGCAGTAACTAATCATCCAAAGGTTATTCATCGAGATAAAATAAAAGCTTCAGTATCATAAAATCGAAAAAGTGAATTTTCAAAATTACTTTTAGCTGGAGAAAGCGGTCGCTACGATATTTTGCCATTTGGTTGATAAGGCAATTATCCACCCTCCAGGGAGAAAAAAATCGTATATATTCTTTGGCTTTATTTGCTTGTTTAATCCTCAGTTTGAAAATAAGCATATCTAACACCGTTTTTGCCCTTATAACTAAATTTTGGGTAATAATTATGTATGATGATGATGAGAGTCAATAGCCTTTGCCAAGTTGCGACAATACTAGACAATCAATTATGTAATCTAATAGCTTACCCTGCAATCATCAATGAATTTTTTCAATTATTGTTGTATGTACTTGAACCTAAGAACCTAGAACCTCAATGTGTTTTCAATGTTGGTTTAAAGTTTTTACCCCCTGCCACGAAATTTTAACCTAAATTTTTTCGCAAAGCATTTATAAGTAGTGAAGAAAGAAATAGAACATCTATTTCAACCCCTGAGGGGACAAGAAAAACTCGAAACAGGGCATGAATTGGTCAAAGCATAGCACAGTGAGTCATCAGTACTTCTTACTTAGCATCGATTGGTGGAATGTAACGGAGAATTCAGTTGAATTATTACGTTAATAATATATATAAGGTGAATACTTTGATACTGAGGAATAGATAGTTGTGAAGATAATATCGAAAAATCTAAAATATATAAAAGAAGTGACACGCGTCACTCTTTGAATGCACTTCAGACTTTTCTGTAGCATATTTTTTTTGGAGGAGTGTTAAGGACCAGTAATTTTTGTGATTTGTAGCCATCAAATAACCATCAACAATGATTTTAATGGTGTGAGATTGATGTAAGATTTCATCTAATAGCTCACTTTGCTTTGCTGGTTACATGCTGGCCAGAATTTATTAAAGTTGCTGGCCCGTAGACTTTTCCTATTTTTTGTATAAAATATCTTTACCATTTCGTCCAACAAAAAATTTTGATATGGAAGCAAAATGAGTGATATACTTTAATATGGTAATTTTTGGTATTTTTTAAAATTGTGGGAGTACACAAATCGAAGTTTAAAAAGTTGAAAAAATTCAGCTTAAAAAATTGAAAAAATTCAGAGTACACAAATCGGACTATGCGAGTTGTTTGTTTTTAAAATTTTGCTTAAGAAATCGCATGGTCCGACTTGTGGGTGTGCAAATATGAATTTCGGAAGCTAGAAAACGGATCCTCTGAATTGTTTGTTGTTGTCAATTTTGTTATGAAATGAAATATCAAACGCAATTCGGACCGTCCATTTACTGATGAAGAACTCGCATGGTCAGAGTTCTGTTCTACTGACACCACATGGCTGTGAAGTACCCATATCCGAGTCCAACACCACTTTTGCTTCCATATTCAAATTAAAAAGTGACATTTTTTTGTATAACAATTCTTTTAGCTTTAGATTTTTGTAATGCTCAAATGTTTTCTAAGTTGGGAACTATATAGATTTTTACCACAGATTCTATGCGAGAAATAAAGAAAAACCATATATATGTGTATAGCTTTGGTATTGTGTTTGGTTGTGTATGTATATATGCAAAGATAGTGACAAGTAAGGAAAGCTTTTGTGACATTTGGAAAACCCTAAACACATTTCCTGAAACATATACTAAAACTTGAGGCAATGCAAGGAAAGAAAGAAAGAAATAAAAAGGAGACAAAACAAAATGGGGGTGTCTCTCTCAAAGCAGAAAAAGCAAGTTAAAGAATCGGAAAATAAATGAATTAAACGGATAAATCAGAAACATATATTAAAGAAGAAAGATAATGTAGTGGTTCTTTAGTTTCATTCTCTCTTTGACTGCCTCGTAAAACAGAATTTTGGCGGAGATTTTACAAGGTGGGTAGTTTAGGAAACAAAAAGCAAAAGCAGCAAGAAGCAGATCTTCTTTGGGGTTCTTTTTGTTTTGTTTTTTTGACCTTTTCAATCGCCTGTCAATTATTTATGTTCAACATAGTATAGTTTAAGATTTCTCATCTGTCAAACAAAGTATGAAATGTATTATGTATTTTCCTGGAATAATACCTGTATATTTCTAGGTGTTTATTACGATAAACTACATGTATGGACAAAAATTCATATACAATCATTTTCATGTAAAATTAATAGTAAAAAACTGATTAGATAATTTAATAAATTTGATCAAATTATCGTCTAACAATTATTAATTATTAGCTTCACATACAAACATATTTATTAAAATTTTCATCTATGAAACAATCATATACAAGAAGACTGCGGTTTAAACTTAAGTTAACCTCATCATATATGTTTACAACTTTTTTTTCTTTTGTTTTTGTATCATCAATTAATTAATTATAGGAAAATATTATTTGTACACTAAAATCATCCACTAATATATTTATGTATAAATACACGTGTAGTTTAATTTATTTTCAATATATATTTATATTCCAGCATGTATTTTATATTGGTGGCTGACTTTGGTGTACACGTAACATAACCGTTAATTATATTTAGTTGTATCATTATATTAAGAGTGTCAGGAATAATTTTATACATTGATTGAGAGTATAAAATAAATTTACACCTAGTCAATAGAAATTCAGAAAAATAAAAAATTACCGTGCCCGGATAACTATTTACCATGCATATGCTTTGTTGTTTTTTTTTTCCTTTTTATATTGTTTGATAATATTGAACTATTTTTTTTTTCTATTAGCAAATAATATAAACTATAAAATCACATATATTTCTCAAGTTCTTCACCACTCTTTACTACTATTAATTAATAACATCAATAATGCTATATAGGTGTATATTAAAACTAGTCATTAAAATTAGTTAGTAATATAAAATATATATATTA
>NC_029793.2:145862341-145863895 GCF_000816755.2 Arachis ipaensis | reverse complement strand
AAGAAGCTAAGGGAAATATATAGAATTAGAAAGGAAATATATGATAATTATAGTGTAAATCATATACATATACGATCAGTTTATCCGTACAAGAACTTGCTTCTCTAAATTTATAATGAAGGCTCTAATTTCTTAATATGCTGTAACGGTTTTTGATGATCAAGATAAAAATACCTAAAAAATAAAGATCATTTGAATTTTGAAGACAAATAGCCACAACTACTTTAGAGTTATTACTGCATTGGATAATTTGTTTGTGTGTGTCGTGTCTGTGTTTTGTGGTAGTTAGATGATATTTTATGTTAAATAAAAAACGTTGTGATTTGATGAGGGTTTAGCATTAATGATGAGTTAGATCATAGATGTTACATTTACACGTGTGTGTTGGAAACCTTACCCACATTTGTGATTAGAATTAGCACGCACAATAATTAAGACATCAATAACGAACCATATATATATATATAACAAAAATAAATGAAATGCATGACTAACAAATTGAATTGATGTAATTGAATTAAGATGGTCCCAAATGAATTCCAATCATTCAAAAATCTGATTGTTGAATTGTGGCCAACGTTTTCCCACCAGCATGCATGAAATGAGACAATACAATACTTTGATTCGTTATATATCAACCTACCCAAGTGATGTCTCCCATTTTTCTTTATTCACTTAGCTTATCTGATCTTTTACTATTCATCATTGGTGGCTTAGTGATAAATTCAAAGCTACAGGAAAGTTCTGATCGATGCATATGCAAGATACCGTGTGCATGATTCAATCTTTACGTGAAAATTGTTTCACAGATTCATAATATTCATTATGTCTCCGTTGAATACATTCACGGTTTAATTTTGCCTAATCTTCATGACAATACGTGTATGGGATTTCTCTGTGCTTAGAAAATTTGTAACAAAGGTTCCATAAACCTCAACTTGTGCTTTTATTATTATTACTTTAATTTGAGAAAAACCCAAAATAGCCCTGACAATTACCTCGAAAGATAACGAGGTCATTGATAAAAAAAAAATGTAACTCAACTCCTAACAGTTACCTCGAAAGTACAACGAAGTCCCAGTACCAAAAAAAAATCAATGTTGTTTTTTTAGCATAGGGGCTAATCAGTCCCAAAAAAAACATCAATGGCCGGATTTGGTGTTTTTTTTTTTTTCTTGGAGGCCTCGTTGTCCTTTCGAAATAATTGTCAGAGACCGGGTGAGGTATTCACTCCTTTAATTTTGGTACTACAATATTTTTGTACTCTTTCTGCTTTAATTTTGGTAAATTGTCTCTAAATGTTTATGTAAAAAATAATATATAATTTTTCAATCTTTGTGTATATATATATATGTACAATGATTTCTTAAAATTATGCAATATGTAGTAAGGGTTGATGGAGCATGAAAAATAAATAACAAGCTTCAAATTCATAAATAGGAGAACATGCATGCCGTGGTATATCTTTGTTTTTATCACAAATATGAGAATAATAGTTCTATTTATTCACTATTTTTAGCCTGGGATTGCTAAAGTAGTAACTTCTAACTTCTA
>NC_029793.2:145853127-145862308 GCF_000816755.2 Arachis ipaensis | reverse complement strand
ATCAAATTTATTTATAATAATAATATAATATATTTTTTTATAAAACATAAATATATATTTGGGTAAAGTATACTTTTTTATTCCTGAAGTTTGGCAAAAATTTTAAAAATATCCCTAAGTTTTATTTGTTTCAATTTTGTCTCAAAAGTTTTCGATTTGCATCAAATTAAATATATCCTCAACGGCTGAATTTTCAAAAAATTTAAGACCAATCTAACAATAATGCATGAAAATTATGCTTGATTTGCTTGTGTTGAGGGTTGTTTTTATGAAATTGTTGTTGAACTGGTCTTAAATTTTTTGAGAAATTAATCGTTAGGGGTATATTTGATACAAATCGAAAATTTTCGAAACAAAATTGAAACAAAATTATACTTAGGAGTATTTTTGAAATTTTTGTCAAATTTTAAAGATAAAAGATATATTTTACCCTATATATTTTTATATGCAGTAGTTAATTAATAACTAATTTTTTATATATATCATGGATAATTATATGTGTATATATATATATATCGATAAAAATTCATATGCAGTTAATTTTACGTAAAGTTAATAGTTAAGAGTCGCTAAATAATTTAAATAATTTAACTAAATTTTCATTCAACAATTCTCAACTATTAACCTAAAATTAACTGTACTTGAGTTTTCGCCATATATGCCGCTGCCTTAACTTTTTCTCGGGAAATATGTGTTTTGTATATGTAACCCAAATGTATAATGATAGCAAAGCAAGGAACAAAATAAATATCTAACACCTAATATATAATAGGTCGTAGGCTTAGCTTGGTCTCTTTACCTTAGAATCACACATGGAATAATAAAACACGAATCCAAATATCTCTTTTTTTTTTCAATGATATCCTGATTGAATCCGAAAACGTTGGTTCTGCCTAGATACCACCGATGATGATGAAGATGCCGTTGCATCTTCTTGGTTGTCAATACTCAACACTCAAAAAATGTAAGAAAAATAGACCAAGACTTAGCACATTCCTTATATATATAATTCGGGACCACTTCTTTTTTTCCCTTTAGATTATGCAATATTTTGCAATTACCATATATGGCCCAATTCTCTTTAATCTTAGCAACAATTATTCCCTTTATTTAACTTATTTGGACTGTTCAAGGGCCTCCCTTTTCTCCCTTACTGTCTCCCAAATGATTCCAAGAGACCCACCTTCAAATTCAATGACGCATTAACATAACGACGTTCTAAAATTCCTACATAAAGCAAAAGCACACCATGTCATCATCTTATGTAATCTTGGGATATTAAGGAAGTAAGGAACCATATAATTATGTTTGTGACACCCCCAACCCTTTTTAATTATAAAAATACAACTTTAATACTCTATTAGTGTAATATTGGTACATTCAAATTAAGTTCAGTAATATTTATTTATTTGCACTTATTATAAGAAAATAATAAGATTATGCTTTGCTGATTAGATAACACTGATTTGATCACAATGGAAGTCCACTCAGTGATAATGTCTCTGGGAAAATTCATAAGGCCAAAAATGAGTTCCAAATGTCCTCCTTCTAGTTTGTGCTTTGATCCTACTAGCTTCTACTATATGTTTGTGCTTTTATGTATATCACATTTTTTATACAATTTCTTCCCCTGGATTTGATTAGACACATTTTGATCGATTTGTTTCCACCTTACTTGCACCAACTTATTGAAAAAAAAAAAAAAAGAATTGGGGAAATAATTCAAACTCATTAGTGATGGAGAGAGCCTTGTAAAGCCTTTGACCCCTATTAATTACCCGTTCCATTTTATTATTTATTTGTCTTTTTATTTAAGTTTCATTTTAAAGGCTATATCAACTAAATTTGCTTTGCTAGCTAGTATATATATATATATATGTTCATACCCTAGCCCAATAAATAGGGCCCAGGATCCAAGCAAAGAAGCCCAACCCAAAGGGGTTGGCCCTCCCCCAGTACCGGCCTTCGTCCCCAGAAGTCGGTACTGAACACGACCTGCTCCAAAGAAGTCGGATACGAGGGTTAGCTGGCAGATAACACTCATTCAAATGAGTAACCGCCCCTAGAAACTCTCTAACCACTTCATAGAGCCATATCTTAACCTCCCTAAGATATGGAAACGGTTATCCACCTAAAAAGGTGGCACTACTTCAGCGGTGGTTATTGGTTCACCACTATAAATACCCTGACATCCCTCAGGTATCACTAAGCCCAATACTCTCTAGACCTGTTTTGCTCCCTTTGCTGACTTTGGCATCGGAGTGTCTTTGCAGGTACCACCCCCCCATTCTCTCATACCGAAGTCGGACGGGGGCCTTGGAGCATCAATCCGCTTGGATACTCCATCATTCCAACGATTGGGCCAGCCAAACTAATCTAACCCACTAATCTCTGGTTACCCACCGTAACATTGGCGCCGTTGCCGGGGACCCGAGAGATTGACCAGTGATGGCGGAAAGATCCCCTGAAGAAGGGCATGTGGAGACAGATTCTGATCAAGAGAATTTGAACACTGGAAACAATGAAGCAGATCAGAACCTCCACCAGGAAGCTAATGATCAAAATAAGGAAGGTACTTCCGGAATCAAAAATCCGAAGGTAAACTCCTCGGAGGGGCGCGAGTCAGAAAAAGAAGGACCCCCTCTCGCTAGTGAGCTTATGGGGCTAATCCATAGCCGCCTCGAGCAGCTAGAACAGGAGCGGGAACGACAAAGGGAAGCTGAAAAGAACCTAAAAGAGGAGATGGAGCGACGAAAAGAGTTAGAAAGAAAACTCTTAAAGTTAGAATCCTCCCTCAAGGGTCGGAATTCCCAAGGCGATAGAGAAGATTCTCCCTTAGGAGAGAAAGATCCGTTTAGCGAGGACATAATGAGGGCAAAAGTTCCGAGAAACTTTAGAAGCCCCGATATGGACCTCTACGATGGAACCACCGATCCAAAGCATCATCTGAGCAACTTTAAAAGTCGGATGTATCTGACCGACGCTTCTGACGCTACGCGATGCAAAGCTTTCCCGACAACCTTGTCAAAAGCAGCGATGAAGTGGTTCGACAGTCTCCCTCCGAGGTCAATTACCAGTTTTGAAGACCTCTCAAGAAAATTCTTGATGAGGTTCTCCATCCAGAAGGACAAAGTAAAACATGCACCAAGCCTCCTGGGAATAAAACAGGAGGTCGGGGAGTCCTTACGGGCCTATATGGAAAGATTCAACAAAGCATGTTTGGAGATTCAAGACCTGCCCACCGAAGCGGTCATCATGGGGCTAGTCAATGGTCTTAGAGAAGGTCCCTTCTCACAGTCCATATCAAAAAGACACCCCGCCTCTTTAAATGATGTACAGGAAAGAGCTGAAAAGTACATCAATATGGAAGAAAACGCTAGGCTAAGAGACCCGAGTTTGCGAATCGGCCCCCTCCCTCAACGAAAGAAAGGGAGAGGGAAGCGAAGAAGAAGGAAGAGCTCGGCCTTGATAGGCCAAGAAAATATCACTCTTATACTCCATTGAAAGTTCCTGTAGTGGACGTATACAGAGAAATTTGCAATACTGAAAGGCTGCCTCCCCCCAGACCCATCAAAAATAAAAAAGGGGGGAGCCGCAGTGATTACTGCGAGTACCATAAGATATATGGACACTCCACAAACGACTGTTACGACCTTAAAAATGTGATAGAAAAGCTAGCCAGAGAAGGTCGGCTTGACAGATATCTCATAGAAAGGTCGGACGGTCATGGAAAAAGAAAGCGGGAAGATACGGATAGAAGAGACCCACCACCGCAAACTCCGGAGAGACATATCCATATGATCTCAGGAGGATTTGCGGGAGGGGGACTCACAAAATTCTCCCGAAAAAGACATCTCAAGAGAGTCTACCAGGTCGAAGAGGGGTCCCCCGATCTTCCGACCATTTCATTCACAAAGGAAGACGGGCAAGGAGTAATCCCTGGGCACGACGACCCAGTGGTAATTACCATGATCCTGGCAAATGCCCATCTACACAGAACCCTAGTAGACCAAGGAAGCTCAGCAGACATCCTCTTTAAGCCCGCTTTCGACAAACTAGACTAAACCCTGCAAAGTGCGCCTTCGCAGTGGAGGCAGGAAAGTTTCTAGGATTCATGCTAACACAAAGAGGGATCGAAGCCAATCCCGACAAGTGTAGAGCTATCCTAGAGATGAAAAGCCCGACTTGTTTGAGAGAAGTCCAACAGCTGAATGGCCGACTAGCAGCTCTCTCCAGATTTTTGGCAAGATCAGCATTAAGATCCCTTCCACTGTTCTCCCTACTAAAAAAGGGGCACCAGTTTGAGTGGACCCCCGAATGCGAGGAGGCATTCCAGGAGTTCAAAAAGTTTTTGAGCCAACCTCCTATCTTGACCCGACCTATAGCCGGAAAAGACCTCATCCTATACCTCTCCGTGGCAGACAGGGCTGTCTCAGCAGCCTTGATAAGAGAAGAGGAGGTCAGGCAACACCCGATCTACTTCATCAGTAAAGTTCTACAGGGCCCTGAGCTAAGGTACCACAAATTAGAAAAGTTTGCCTACTCCTTAGTAATAGCCTCTCGAAGGCTACGGCCTTACTTTCAGGCTCACACAATAAGAGTCCGCACGAACAAACCCATGAAGCAGATCCTCCAAAAGACGGATATTGCAGGAAGAATGGTACAATGGGCAATAGAGCTCTCCGAGTTCGACTTAAAGTATGAAACTCGGACGGCGATTAAAGCCCAGTGCCTCGCCGACTTCGTTGCTGAATATGCAGGGGATCAAGAGGACAAACCGACTACCTGGGAACTCTACGTGGATGGATCCTCCAATAAAACAGGAAGCGGCGCAGGCATAATATTGGTAGATGAGAGGGGAACCCAGATAGAAGTTTCCCTCAAGTTCGAATTCCCAGCTTCAAATAATCAGGCAGAATACGAAGCCTTGATCGCAGGATTGAAGCTGGCTGAAGAAGTCGGTGCTACGAAAGTGATGGTATACAGCGACTCCCAGGTGGTGACCTCTCAAATAAGTGGGGAATACCAAGCAAAAGACCCAACTATGAAAAGGTACTTGGAGAAAGCCTCGGAGCTCCTGGGGCGCTTTGCAGAAACCGAGGTAAAACACATAACTCGGGATCTAAACAGCAGAGCAGACGCCCTATCCAAGCTAGCAAGTACCAAGCCAGGAGGAAATAACAGAAGCTTGATTCAAGAGACCCTCCAGGAACCTTCAGTGGTAAAAACGGAAGACACACTAGAAGTCTTTGAAGTGGTCGGATTAAACCTCGGATGGATGAACCCCTTAGTCGAATACCTAAAATTCGACATCCTCCCTAAGGAGGAAAAAGAAGCCCAGAAAATCTGAAGGAAAGCACAACATTATACTTTGGTGAAAAATGTTCTCTACAGAAGGGGGATATCAACACCATTGTTAAAGTGTGTACCGACCTTAAAAACCACCGAGGTGTTGGAGGAGGTACATAGCGGAATCTACGGGAACCATCTCGGAGCCAGGTCATTGGCCAGGAAAGTGATCCGAGCTGGATTTTACTAGCCAACCTTGCAGAAAGATGCCACAGAATTTGTGAAAAAGTGCCAGCCATGCCAAATGCATGCAAATTTCCACGTGGCTCCCCCAGAAGAGCTCATTAGTATCACTTCTCCATGGCCCTTTGCAAAATGGGGAATGGATTTGTTAGGTCCTTTTCCCCAGGCGCCAGGACAAGTTAAATACCTAATAGTGTGAATAGATTACTTCACAAAGTGGATAGAAGCAGAACCACTGGCCACCATCACTGCACAGAGAAGTAGGAGGTTCCTCTACAAAAATATAATCACAAGGTATGTGGTACCTTATTCCATTACCACAGATAACGGAACCCAGTTCACCGACTCCACCTTTAGAAGCCTGGTAGCCAGTATGAAAATTAAAAACTCTACTCCCTGATGTACTCTTTTCCCAGCTTCATGATTTTTTCCCTAGAATCAAAGGGTTTTTTCTGAAGAAGGGTTTTTAACGAGGCATCACAGTAGGGGCTAAGGGAAATAAATTAGCAAAAGCCCTTAGTAGCAATAAGGTACCTCAATTAATAAAGAACTCTTTCATTTTAAATATCTCTTTCAAAATTCCCCTTTTTAATTTTCTTTCTACGAAACGCGCCGATTTAAGCTCGACAAAACGTAAAAATCCCATGAACCGACCTAGATGGTCGTCAGGATAAAACGACGAGGTACAAGTCGGTGTAAAGAGGCTATAGAAGTCGATCATGATAAACTCGGGAGCAGTCCGACTCACAGGGCGGAATGCGAAACCGAGTAAAATTTAAAATGAATCGCAAAAGTAGCCTAAGTCACGAAAAACTCAATAAAACAAAATTGAGTACTAGGAATAACAAAAGAGATAAGGAAAAACTAAGAAAAAGGCTGCCTTGAGAATCAAGGAAATTCAGAAAAGCAAGCAAGTCCCAAAGAAAAGGTTTTCTCCACAAAAGATCAAAGAGTCAAATGAACCACGAAAAGCATGCGCGCATAAGGTAACTCGAAACCCTTATCTAAAAAGGGCATTTATTTAACGCTAAATTAAACCCCTATTAAAAAAGGGGGCATTACTGTTTCGTTTACGGCCTTAAAAGGCCAAAAAATTGTTCAAAACACCAACAAATAAATATAAAGAGTTTAAAAAAGAGGGGCCCACAAGCCGGGCCCCGATAGCCAAAAATCACTTTTTTAGATCACCACCAGCAAGGTCAGGGGGAACGCCAGGAGCAGGAGTTGAAGAGGAAATCGGAGGAACGGTAGATGAACTCGGAGCGTCCTTAGAGCGAGGAGGGGACTCTACGATCCTCTGCCCCCGAGTCTTTAAATCAGACTCAGATTCCACTATGGGGGCAGGAGGATCCACGATGGCACCATCAATAACAACCTTATCAGGGTCCAAAGGAGAAAGGTCCAAGTCAGGAGCAATAACCCCGACCTGTTCCTTGAAAATCCTCCAGGCCTCATCAGCACCATCCGCAATAGAGTCCTCCAACTCGGTGTAGGCCTTCCGAGCGTTCAGTAAGTCGTTCTTTACAGACACAAGATCAGCAAATAAACTATTGTAGCTGGCTTGCGCTGCCTTCCTCAACTCCACCTCCATGTTGCATTGAGCTTGCAACTTCTGCCCTTTCTCTCGGAGGCTGTTCCTCTCCCCCTCCAGTTTGGCGACTTTCCCCTCCAACTCCTTCTCATGCTCCTGATATATACGAAGCCTACCCTCCAGCTCCTCGACCCTCGAGGTCGTCCCTAAAGAGCTGATGGGAGTCTTCTCAAATATATCCAAGAGTTTGCCACAAACCCCCGCCGTCTTGAGACTCTCCTCAACCACAGTAGTGAGGTAGTGCCGAACAGAAACATCATTCATACTCATACGAGCATGAGGATAGATGTTCTTTCGGACGAACGCAAGAGCGTCCGCCTCACCAGAAGCGCCAGACTCTAAGGTCTTGCGCTTCTTTGGCTCTGGTTCAGGAGTAGGTCGGACGGAAGGGGGTGGCAGAGAGGAAGCAGAGGAAGAAATTACAATAGACTGAGAAGGAGTCCCAACGTTCCGAGGAGGAGGAGGAGGAGAGACAACCATCCTAACACCTCCAGACCTGGCTCGAGACTTTGCCTTGGCTTCCTGAACCCTCTGCTAAGACTCTTGAGCGTTTTTCTTTGCCATCTCTACAAAAAACAAATTGGTAGCCAAAATCAGACAAAGTCGGTAAAAGAAATCGCAAGTCGGAAATAAGCAAGAAGTGCAAAAAGCTACCTAATTGTGGCTGGACAAAGGCCGGCGGTAACAAACCTACAAGGGGAAAAGAAAAATCACCAACACGGTCTCTAAAGGGAGGAGGATGCGAAACTAAAGTCTACAAATCAAATTTATCTACAAAGGCATATTAAAGAACTAACCTTTATCCGGAAATAAGGGTTGGAGGCAAAAAGCCTTCGAAGACGCAAGAACGCAGCACGAACGAATCCAAGGAAAATTTGAAAGATCGCAGAAACGAAACAACGAAAGAGAGGGAAAATATTTATAAGAACGTTAGGGGCATAACGGTGTCCCTAAAAAATATTCTAATATATTTTTATTCCTGGAAGATAAATTTAATCAAAACCGTCCTCAAAAAATTTAAAATTAATCACATTAGTCCTTTCGTCTATTCTATTACTAACAATGTTAATTTTGCTGATGTGGCACGTTAGTTTTTTTTTTTTGTCTTTTTGGTCATAAACTGTTAAGCCTAAGAAACAGAAACAGAACCCGAACTACCTATAATCCTGACCCACCCGTACCCGTCTCGAAAATCCCTCCTCAACCTATCTGAGTAGCTTTGAGCCTCCATTCCAATCCCGTCCCGCTGCAACACAACCCCCGCAATGGTGGTTCTTCAAGCTTCACGCTGCGCACCGTCTCCAGTAACTACCGCCGTCGTCACCGGATGTTGCAGAGATACCACGCCTTTGCCTGAACGTCAACCTCCGCCACCTATCAAGCGTCTCAGAGCCCCTGCTCTACAGCTGCTGCTACCGCCGCATCAATGGTATAGTGCTTGCTTTCCACCCCCGATCCAATTCAGTTAGCCACATCACAAAGCACTACTTGCGGAACGCGGTCGTCGTTGCGCTAAGGAGGACGACTTCGAACTTCCGCCGTCGTCATCGTCTTCTGAACGATATGCCCGTTCGGTCTCCGCCCTTGATCTGAGCTTCCTCGGACGTATGCTCCTCTGTTTGTGGCTCTTGACGTCATCTGTTGCTGCCCCTGCTGCTGGTTCTGCTGACGCCTCTCGATCCTTGCTCCTCGGCAACTCTCGACGTCGCGTTGGATCACTACTCTGAGTTCAGGGGGCGGGTTAATCGTCCATGATTGCTCTAGCGCTCCACCGAGTTCAATGGGTATCTTTTGTGCGCCGATCTATTTCCCTCCCTTAGCGTCCAGGTGAACCTGAATCTGTTATCCTCCCCTGCCAACTGTAGGATGTCCAACAATATTGGATCAATGTCCCCAACCCTGCTCTTCGATTTCAAATTCTGCACTAGAGGTAAGCTATCTGACTCAATAAGCATTTTCTGTAACCCCAAATTGTTTGCAAGTATCATGCGTTGCTTCTGCCTTTGCTGCTAGGGTAGAGATTGCTCCAATTTTGGATGCTGACCCAACTTGAACACT
>NC_029793.2:145851921-145853111 GCF_000816755.2 Arachis ipaensis | reverse complement strand
AGATACTGATGGGAGCTGATGCGAAGGCACCAATGTAGGTGACGGCGGGAAAAACGACATCGACGAGGAGCCAACAACTGTTGGAACTGGCATGGAGGTTGAGACGTGTAGAGGAGAAGGAGAGTCTGTGATCTTCGGGTCGGGTCGTTGGGTTGGGGATCCAATTTTCTAATGGTTTGAATCTTGACAAAAAAAAACTTACGCGTTATGTCAGCAAAATTAACGTTGTTAGTGACAGAATAGGCGGAGGACTAACGTAATTAATTTTAAATCTTTCGAAGACGATTTTGATTAAATTTATCTTTCAGAGACAAAAATAGAGATCAGAATATTTTTTAGAGACGATTTTGACTATTAACTCAAAATACTAATATTAAAATGATATCTACCATAAAAGTGTACGGACAGTAAATTGTATTTCCTTTGGCATGAAAGTGTTAGGAAAAAAAAAAAAGAATGTGACAATATTTTCTATTTCTTTCTGGATTGGTTCCTGCTTGGCAATGATGACAGTTAATACTTATTAGTTATTACTAAGCAGACACCGCTTAGTGGAGGCTTATATATATGAAGCTGCTAGTGCTAAGTGTGTTTCTTCTTTTGAAGGGTGGACTTGCATTGTTTGATATGAAATGCAAATTGCTTTCATTTTTTATTTTTTGGTGATATATATAATAATGAATAATACGACTCAAATGGCCGTATTGCGCCGTCAACCCCCTTTTAATCGGAAATATGTAATTGGACCAATAAATTAATTATGAAAAAGTATAGATACATGATGAAAATATTAAATAATGTGAATAATAGATATGTCGAATGTTCAATTTAATAGGTATGCAGATGATTATATTCATTATTTTTAATTGGATGGTTATTTCTTTTGATTCGATTTATTCATGCACAGTTAACAATAACTGGATGTTCAATTCAGTAGGTGTGTAAATAATTATCCTAATTTTAAGATTTAGAAAGTAATTTAGGGTAGAGTATTTTTTTATTTTATTGGGTCAATTCTAAAACCTATTATTCATATTGTTTACAAAAATCATTGTCTACCGAACAAAATCCATTAATTATTTAGTTAAGGAGCGAATTGAAGGAGGCTGGTGGGGTTATATAGCCTCAACCACAAAAATAGCTTTCATAAAAATATAAAACTTTTAATTAGATTTTTTCCGTTTAAAAAT
>NC_029793.2:145850709-145851684 GCF_000816755.2 Arachis ipaensis | reverse complement strand
ATAGGAAATTATATTATAAACTATAAAACCCTGAGGATGAGACGGAAAAAACAAGTATGATGATAGAGAAAAAGTTAGGTATGGCTGTATGGTCAAAGGGAGAGTTCAAAGCTTGAAACTTGAAAGCCAAAGGCAAAAGGAAATTCTGTTTGGTAATGTGGTACACTTATTACTATTTAGAGACCTATGGAAAATGCACAATGAATTCAAAGGAAGCATGGGCGGCGCATCACAATATTAACCAAAAAAAAAAAAAGGAAAAAAATAAAAATTATTAATTTTTTATCATCCCTAGTAGTAAAGGAAGCTCCTAATGGTGTAATGCATATATAAATTTTAGCCTAAAGCCTAAAGTCTAAAACTATACTGATATAATCATCAGAAGATAGCATTCATAGCTGGTAAGTTCTAAGAGCTAAAAAGAATGAAGAAAAAGAAAAAAGTAACCCTCAATGAACAATACCAAGACCACAAAATTGGGTAATCTGCCATTATTTTCAAAGACATAGTTTGAGGTTATGTCAGTGATAAAACACCTATCACCAATTCAACATTACCAATTTATAGAAGCAAACATCATATTCATCACATTGGTCCATATATAAAATGTTACATTTTCATAAGATGGCAAATTATAAGAAACAGCTATATAAAATTTTAAACTTTGAATGTGTCATATTCACATCTCTATCCCTACTCTGTTATGAAACAGAGCATGTTATTCTAAAATCTATTGTTTTGTTATATGAATTAATACTCAATTGTGTCATAATCCATGACACTGCACCATTATAGTAATAGTAAATAGTATATACTTATCTTTAAACATTCATTGTGCTATAAAATAATAAAACAATATAACATTATGAAAACTAATAGCTTTATCTTTTAGGTGCTTTTGCTTTAGTAGGAAGACCAAAAAAACTGGAAGGAATGCAACTCTATGATGCTGCTAGATCTCCCTCTTCACTTTGC
>NC_029793.2:145826960-145849778 GCF_000816755.2 Arachis ipaensis | reverse complement strand
CTTATAAAAAACAATAAATTGTGATTATTTAATTTACTAATAATAATAATAATAAAGTTCTTGTATGCTCTCTCTTTTTACTGCGCTTTATTCTGTTCAAATTCGATGCTTTGTTTGCAGAGAACGAGGTGCTTTGGTTTCCAAGAGAGAGAAACAAAGAAACACTACAACACTTGAAGCTTTGCTTTCCCTCTCTCTCTCTCTCTCTCTTTGCTGCATTGTATTGTTCTACCACCTCAGAATCTCTTCTCACTTCCACGCATTAAAGTGTTGTCTCTCTCTGTCTCTCTCTCTAGTAATTGGTGGCGCTTTCTCCTTTCTGTCATATTTATTGGAGTGTGCTTCCATGTTCTTACACTTTTCTTATTGGAGTCTGCTTCCATGTTCTTACACTTTTCTTAGTGTGGCAAGAACAACATAGCAGCTAAAGACAGAACCCAGGGGGAAAAAATTGAGGCATTTTGTTGTATCTTGCTGAGTTTCACTTCTTGTTGATCTTAGTTTTGTTCTGTTTGGATAGGGGGTGCTCTGGAGTTCATAAACTGGGATACAAATGAGTTTTGTATTGTGTCTAAGTCAAGAAAGAGAAGGGGAAATAGAAGAAAGGGTGGATTTTGGAGAAGCGGTTTTCAAAGCAATGATCTTTTACTCTTTGAAGCTCTGAAGAGAGCTTTTTTGGGGGTGGGGTGGGGGTGGGGGTGTTGGGTTATAACTTATTAATTCTCTTCTGAGGAGAAATATCATAGTGTGCTTGAGGAGCTGTATGAAGTAGAAGTTGCAAAAATGAGAGATGACAATTCAAAGAAAACCAAGGTTTTTTTTTTTTTGTTTTTTCCATTCTCTTCTATGTTGTAGAGATGAATACTTTGATGTGTGTTGTTGATTGCAATCTCTGCAAGTTGTTAACTGCTTTTGTTTCTGTCTTTTTGTTGGTTTGATGAAGCTCTCATGGTCAAAGAAAATGGTTAGAAAGTTCTTCAATATCAAATGCAGAACTGATGATACACTATCAGGTGCTGTTGCCTATGGAGGTGGGTATGCTTTGATTTGTCTTCTTCAAAATTCACTTTCTATAAGTGGTTCCATTTTTAAAAAATTTGGGAAGCAACAAGCATAGGAATAAGACTTGGCTTCTAGTTGGTTGCCGGAGAAACCAAGGGAATTTAACAAATAACACAAACTGGGAATGGAAATTGAAGCCTAGGGTCTTTCATCAACTTCTGTCTCATTTGTTGTTTTTTAATCTAAGAAAATTAAGCTAAAACCATATATACAAAACTATATAGTATATACTCACCAATTGTGCTTCATACTACAGTTTTCTATATCTTTTGTTTCTCTATGTACATGAACTTGAAGCATTAGCATTGCTATTAAAGCAGGAGGTAACGTAGAATACAGAAGCAGGAGTAGCAGGAGTAGCTTCTCTGAGAGAGAACCATGCACTATCAAAAAGAGCAAAACAGGTACTGAATTTCATGATGCCACTCCTTGGAAATCTTGATGTTTAAAGAACATTTACATCTACATGACAAAATTTAATGTTTAAACCTCCTCACTACAAATGAACAGAGAAGTTTAGCAGGAGTGCAGATCAGGTTAGGCGAGGAAGAATGAATCTTGACCATCCTCGAATTATTGATGTTCAGAACCATAGGTATATTTCCTTTTCCTCTTGTGATTTTACTGTTTCTTACCAAAAAAATACTGGTTTGTTCATATTTTCTCTGGTGCTTTTCTCTTCTTTGTGAGCAGCATTTTTGTTGCTACATGGAATGTTGCTGGAAGATCACCACCGAGTAATTTGAATTTGGATGATTGGCTTCATTCCTCACCACCAGCAGATATATATGTTCTAGGGTAGGAATTCTGACTTGGTTCTTGTCAACTTAGTCTTTGATCAACCTTTGTTCTAACTGTTACCAATGACATGTTTTTATCCTCTTTCAGATTTCAAGAGATAGTTCCCTTGAATGCTGGTAATATCTTAGGGGCTGAGGACAATGGCCCTGCCAAAAAATGGTTGGCTCTCATCAGAAAGAGTTTAAACAACCTTCCTGGCACTAGTGGAAGCAGTGGATGTTATACACCTTCTCCCATTCCTCAGCCAATTGCAGAGCTAAATGCTGATTTTGAGGGATCAGCTAGGCAGAAGAATTCATCTTTCTTCCATAGGCGATCGTTCCAGACAACTTCTACTAGTTATGGAATTGACAACGATCCCTCACTTGCTCAACCACGACTAGATCGAAGGTATAGTGTCTGTGATCGTGTAATGTTCGGCCACAGGCCGAGTGACTACTCAAGGCCAAGTGACTACTCTAGGCCAAGTGACTTTTCAAGGCCAAGCGACTACTCAAGGCCAAGTGACTTTGATCCCAGTTTTAGATGGGGTTATAGGCCTAGTGACTATTCAAGGGCAAGTGACTACTCAAGACCAAGTGACTATTCAAGATGGGGTTCATCTGATGATGATAATGCCATTGGAGATTCGCCAAGTACAGTTCTATTTTCGCCAATGTCTTATGCCGGACCTGCCTCTAATGAGGATGGATATGGCATGCCGGGGCGTTCGAGGTACTGCCTTGTAGCAAGTAAGCAAATGGTGGGAATATACCTTACCATATGGGTAAGAAGTGAATTGAAAGATCATGTGCAAAACATGAAAGTATCATGTGTTGGCAGAGGTTTGATGGGCTATCTTGGAAATAAGGTGAATGTTATGTCAGTCATATAGTTCTAATTTTTATTTTTCATAATAAATTGGATTTAATGAGAGAGTTATTTTGATTGTATCTACAGGGATCCATCTCAATCAGCATGTCACTGCATGAAACAAGCTTTTGCTTTATCTGTAGCCATTTAACCTCTGGACAGAAAGAGGGAGATGAACTAAGAAGAAATTTGGATGTGATGGAGATTTTAAAAAAGACAAGGTTTCCGCGTGTTAATGGTGTGGACAATGAGAAGTCCCCACAAACAATCCTTGAGCATGAGTAAGAATCTGTTTGTCTTTGTCTTTGTCTCTTGCAGTTGCTAATTCTGTTTTCTGAAAATCATTTTCCTTTGTCTCCTTTCCATTTAACATAATTTCTTTTCATGAACTAACTTAAAATTCATTAATGTAGTCGAATAATATGGCTCGGAGATTTGAATTATCGAATCGCCCTCAATTACCGATCTGCTAAGGCACTTGTTGAGATGCAAAACTGGAGAGCATTATTAGAGAATGATCAGGTATGTATGTTTAACCATTTAAATAGCTCTAGGTTCATTTTTATTGCTATGTGACAAAGCATAATGAGCCTTAATTATTGACATTCCTTGCAGTTGAGAATAGAACAGAAAAGAGGCCGTGTATTTGTGGGATGGAATGAAGGGAAGATATATTTTCCCCCAACATACAAGTATTCAACTAATTCAGATAGATATGCAGGAGATGATATGCATCCAAAGGAGAAAAGGAGAACACCTGCATGGTAAGTACTTACTACTCAATATGAAGAAAGTAGAAAATGAAGCATAGGGTGTGTTTCATAGTTGTTGACATAGTTTTGTTAAATTTGTTATGCTTATATAAGTATTTTTCTTATAGGTGTGACAGAATCTTGTGGTTTGGAGAAGGTCTTCATCAATTATCTTACGTCCGCGGGGAATCAAGATTTTCGGATCACAGGCCTGTCTATGGCATATTCATGGCTGAGGTTGAGTCAACTCATGGCAGACTGAAGAAAACTATGAGTTGTTCTCGTTCCAGAATTGAGGTGGAAGAACTTCTGCCATATTCAGGCGGATACACCGAGCTGAACTTTTTCTAAAGAGGAATGGAATGGCTGGATGTGAAACATGTCCATCCACATTCAAGTACTTTCCCTATCCCTTCTGCCATTCTCACTATTATGCTTGTAAAATAGTGGAAATTTATGCTGCTGAATGCTTTGGTTTTTTGTTTCTTTTTTCAACCTCATGCACTTAGATACAAACAGAAAAACATAAAAACAAAAATTATCTGCAGGGCTCTATGCAAACAAGGGGACCCTGAGCATTTTTTATATTTAGACCAAAAGTACAAGATTCTAAAATTATCAATGATTATATGGAGCTGAACATAATAGAGGTGATACTGCAATAAAAACATAAGAGCCTAAAGAATATGCTAATATGTTCTTAGCCACTAGGTGTTTCTTGCTTCACTAGATATACAAATTGATTTCAATCTTTATTGCTTTGAAGTCCTTTTGTTCTTTTCTTAATGTCGTTGAAGTTATTCTTTTCCCCCTGAATTAGAAATCTCACATAACTTACATACCCTTATTACTGTTCAGAAATTGGTCCCCCATTGCCAAGAGGGACTCACTTTGAAGAAATTCAATTCATGGATGGAGGGTGATAAGGACAACCCATTTCCCACATACCGAAAAAGGTTAGTTTTCTTCTCTTTCTTACTTCTTTTTGTTCTGCTTTTGGTCTCAGCTTCTTTGTCTAATTTTAACCTTTACTTTATCTTTTTCAGTTTGATAATCTGTATTCTTGCTTAGTCTACAGTCATGCCTTGCCTATCACATGATCAGAAGTTCAGAACAGTAGTACATCCTCGTCATCATCATCAACATCATCATCTTGTACACCAACTTCAGCACTGTGCATAATTTGATTTTAAAAACACTTAGCTTTCTTACCAGTCTCTCAGCCCTGCACAACCATTCAGAATCACGCACAATCATTAGGTACTATGTTTTAGTTAGTACTTATTAATACTTGTCACACTTTTTTATGAATTAACAACAATATAATAAACTCTTACTCATGATCAACTTCTCTCTTTTGGCAGGACATGGAAGAAGACGATTTTTTTATTCAAGATTCTTTAATTGTTTTTGTCCAACATTTAATGTAGGTGAAAGATCGTCAGTAATAATCATTTGGGCACTAACTGTTTTCTTTTCTTCATTTTTCATTGTTTTTAAAATGCAAAGAGAATGAGAGTTTTGATTTGATGTATAGTGAATTAGTGATTGCCACAGTATGTAAGAAGGAAAAAAAAACAGAAAGAAGAAAAAGAATTTTTAATTCATGAGAGAATTCCAAAGCCTCTCTTGCTTGGTTCTGTTTCCTCTTCTCTTTTCTTTTCAGCAATGTTGATAAATTTACTGTTAAAGGTAGCTTGGCATCAACTAGTATTCTGAGTTTCAACTCTGATGTGGAGACAACAATATTTAAGTATTTTTAAACAGATTAAAGAAGCTCAAGACAGGGTTTGCAGGTTTGGCAGAAAATATTGGAGGCTCTTCCAATCCAAGATGCTATTTACATGTTGCATGCCTGTGTCAATTGCTGTTTACTTTTGACTAAGTTTCAACTTTAGACACTTTACCTTTATTACCTTGTGCGTCTAGGTAGGATCACCAACAAAAGTTGAGCACAAGAATGTTGTAGATAACGACTAATAAGGCCAAATCACAAATTTGGATAATAGTCTCATTAAAATATTCATTAATGGGGTTCCTAACTAAATCTAAAATTTCGTGTCAGAAACCTCTTTTGTCAATGTGGCTGTTACATAGCCACTTCACAAACACCACTAAATGTAAGAAAAGATCATGATTCAAAAAAATCTATATGAAGATATATTATAAAGACATGGTTGGAAGACTTTGGAATAATATCTATTGCTGTATATGTCAGTAGTCACTATGCCTTGCCCAAAAAAATAAGAGCTGCATGCGAGGAGGGTAAATATGCTCTACTATAATTACTATTTGAACATCATTGTTTGATTTTTATTTTAGAAAAAGTAATTTATTTTCACACGAGAGAAATGATAATTGCATAAGGATAGTTTTTGCAGACTTGAGCTGAGTTCATGATCCTCTTTCCACTATGGGATCAGTAGAAAGTCAGATTGTGCTGTCTTCTGCAACTAGAATCATTGGTCATCAATTTTTACCTACAATCATTTTCAACACAAATTGGACATCCTCTTTTCTTTGTTTTTTGTTTCCTTTACACTATGGTCCTCTGAATAAGTAATGGTTTGATAAAAAGGTGAAAAGAAAATGGGGTTTGAAAATCTTTTTTTTTTCTTTTTCAATAAAAATTCGGTTAGTGGAAGTGATTAGCATTAAGCTAAATGGAATTGAAAGTAATTGATGTCACCATCAGAGTGCTATCTCTTGCCTTGTGTCTTTTGTAATTGTAACTGGTCCCTGATCCTGAATTGGCCTTCCAAATGGGGAACCAAAAATATCACACTTAAACATTACTCACATAAAATTGTCTTTACGTAAAAGTAATAGCCGGAAACTATTAGAAGATAATTTAGTCAAACTTGTCCATTGTCACGTAAAGACAGCATTTTTCTGCAAAATACTTGTTAGTTGCAACAGTCTAATAATACAAATAAGCAAGGAAGGGTGGTGTGCTGACACAATAGCATTAGCATTTGGCAGTTATTATTCATAATGGCGGGGAATATTCCATTTTGAAATGATTGTTTATAAACTCAACTCTCAGAATTGTTTGCATTATGCCTAACAAAACCACAAAGCTAGCAGAGGGTTCAAATATCATCATGCCAACTTTTACCAGTGGACACTTCCATTTTCTTCCAAGTAAAAAGGAGAGCTTCAATTGGCTTGAACAACTCATGAAACTTGCAGCTTTTGTATAAATATATAACCTTTTGACATTGAAATGATCCGTTTTGTTTTCTTTTATAACAAAATGTAACTGATTCTGCTAAAATTTGACCACTTTAGCTTTTGATGAAAGACCATGTCATATCATTTTCGTGATTAGTTTCGATTGTTAAGGGCAGAATATGTATGAACACTTAAACTAAAACAGTGCTAGTGCCAATTTCTGTTCGGAGGGAGAGAGGAATTGGGATTTAGGGTTTTAGACTGAACGTATCTTATGGGCGCAACGGTGCGTTTCATGGTGGCACCTGAAACTTGTTTCGATTATGTGGGCCCCTTGATGTAATAAACAGATCAAGGCCCACGTTAGGTGCTTATAAACTTTGTATTAAAACGGGCCTAAGCCCAAGGTACTTATACACTAAAGATCATTAATTAAGCAAGCCCAAAATCGAGTCTTTAGATGATATCCTTAAACTATAACTCATTGACAAAAAAAATTTTTTTTTTACTAAAGATAGGAGACTCGAACCCCACAACCTCTTACTATTTTATACTTGGAAAATCATATATAGCAAGATATTTTAGTGACAATAATAATAATATTTTTTTGCTAAAAAATTTTATGTGCATTAATTATTTTTTGAGATTTAACTATCTTATGAGTACTAAAAATATTATTTATACACTAAAATTAACTACTATGTATTCTTATGAAAATACATGTGTCAATTTTTTTTTTCATCCACTCTGATCAATAAATATTTTAATACATAAGTAACTGTCTTCAAGTTTAATATGTGTAATAGTTACTTGTAAAAAAATAAAAAATAAATAAAAAATTGATCGAAACCACACAAATTACACAGTTTTAAACCACGAAACCAAGGTAAGAATCAATTTTCATTTTCTTTCACTTTGAATTGGATATATTGGTGCAGACGTGCAGTTAATGTGGAAGATTTGGTTGGAATTGTTGGTAGGAGAGAGTAGATGAAAAGTGTAGAAAGATCGAGTAAAACTTGGGGTTTGCTATTGTTAGAGGAGACATGATGTCCTATATATATATAGCTAGCTAGGGTTCATTATTTCAGGGTCACACTGTACACTACTATGCTTGAAAAACTCGTCTAAACTCTAAAGCTTGAGGTGTTGGATGTGAAGCAAAATCAGGGCTATGCAATAGTTCATAGGTGTGATCATTCGCATGTAAAAATCCACCCTACGTTACATATATAACTACTTCATTGCATGCTGCTCAATAATTCAAAATAGTAATATTTTTTTAAAAAATTAGAAAATTCTAGTAGTACCAGAAATTTCAAAAGATTAAAATGATGTAACATATAAGTGATGATGAAACGATGATCCAAGCTAATTATATAGATTGAATGAAGAGACATAAGCTTGTTTTACGTGTTTTACACAACATCATAATGTTTAAATATATAGTGTGTGTTTGGATTACGGTTTGCAAACGGAAGTTTGTATAAAATTGATTTTAATCAAAAGTGAGTTAGTATTAACGTGATTTATGTTTGGTAATTTTTATTCAAAATGGATTATAGTAAACTAAATATTGTTTGGATTACATTATTCAAAATTACTTTTAGATAAAAAATGAAGCGTTCAAGGAACTCAAACGAACTTCTCTCTTCTCCAACGCAAATCCAAACACACCCAAAATAGAATTTTCTTTATGGAGTACTAGTGTTTGATAATTTCATATATTAGTAAAGTGAAAAAGGAGAGCATAAAAATGACGCAATCCTGGGAGCCTAAGTAGTAGTAGCTTACGCACTTTTCTGTTGATTACCATTATCTCTCTGGGTCTGACTCTCTCAAGGTTATCATCATGACCATGGTCTTTTTTCAAAGCAATTATTCTCTCTCTCTCTCTCTTTCATTCAATGCTGCTTTTTGCAGTGTTACTTCAATCAGTTTTCTTGACAAATTCATGAATACTTTGCAACACCTTGCTTCTGTTCAAACCTAGCCATGATTCTTCTTTCATGTAATTGTAATTAAGCTGTGGCCATTTTGTGGCAAATGCAACCTTTGCCTTCTTCATTCCCTTCTCTGTTTTATGCATACATATTATTCACTACTGTTTGCTTCCATTCCAATCATTCTCCTCTGATGAGTCCTGTACTACTTAGTATGTTATTTGTGTCCCTTTGCCACTTGTCAAACACTCCAACATCACTATCTTTAATTCATCTCTCTTTGTTTTCTTCTTCTTAGTCCTTCACATAGCAAAAATAAACACATGTTCTATTTCATGCTTTCTGCCTCATACCTCTCCATTCCTCAATTTTCCATTTTCATAAATTGGGTAATCTTTTTGTTCTTTGCTTCCTAACTTCATTCTCTTTTTGTATGAGTCACTATCCCCATGTCTCACCTTCACTCAACCTTTATTTGCCTGATGATGATTGAGGAAGAAAACTAGAAAGAAAAGAAAAAACCATCATACATTCCTACTAAGAAAACTTCTGACTAAGATTTATACACCTATATGTATATATATCTTCATCTATATGTTTTGCTACTTTTCAGTGTAAAGAGATCATGAATTTTGTGGTAGCACCAATTATTTTCACTTTAATCAGGTGAGAATATAATATGATTAAACTTAATTAGTTATCTAATTCTAGTCTTGTTCATCATTTTCACTTTTACCTGCTTTTCTTTATCTTATATATGTTGTCTAAAACTTTAGTGACTGGTGGTGACTGGTGTGATCTGAGTTTGGAACTGGAAGAATTATTGAATCTGATCTTCTCTTCTTGGTAAGCCACATCTAAAATCTTTGTTCTCTTTGAATACTGATAGACCCTTTTTAAGGGCTTAATCTTCTTTAAATGTTGAAACCTCAAACCTTTATAAACCATGATGATATTAATATGTTTCTCTCTTCTTATATTTTTGCAAACAAGCAACTCTACTCTTCTTTAGATTATAAATTAGATTTTATGTAAAAATCATAATAAATGTAAGCAAGAGCAACAATCAGAAAGAAAATACCTGATACATACCAAAATGAGAATTTTTAAAACTTAAATGCAGATAATAATAATTCTCTCTAGAGAGTTTAAAACACCCATTTAACTCTGGTCAAACAGTTAAAATCTATCTAATACCATCTATATATTGAAAGTTTAAGCAAAATTTTAAAAACAAAAAGAGCAAAAAAGTGATATTAGATTGAATGAAGTGACAAGACTAACTTGTATATATCCATCCAACAGAAAATTCTGCCGAAACCAAAACCACACATATATCAAAAGAGCAAATAATCAAATATGTATCCTTATTATATTGCTGGTTGTTTAATTTCTCTTTGAAATAAACATGAAAAGCTAGAACAAATAATCAAATCAAACTTTATGCACAGCATATGAAATCTATCTACTGAAAAATTAATGATATATGTATTTTGAAATCAACAAGTAGTGCATGCATATATATATGTTCTATCAAACATCATTTTTTTTCTATATTAAATTATAGAGTCAATAAAAAGATGTTCATGATGATGCCTATGGCACTGTGCAGTGGTGCTGCTTTAATTTATTGATCCGTCCTTTTGATCTGATATCCACGTTGCATTACATATTCCATATGATGATTAGTTTCTTGTTAGGAGATGTGATTAATTACTGTACTCCAACAGCTATATTCCTAAGTATACTGACCTATAACTTATGCATGTTCATATACGTTACGTTGATTTGAGATTAATTAACAATTTAAGTAGTAAGTACCTTCAATTTTCTATGACTATGTGCCCTACACTATGGCTAGTCCTATAATCTTTCTATATTAATATTTTTGTCGTTAAATTGAATTTATGTTATTTGAGCAGTTGTTAACTTCTACATACATCAACTTATGAAGATAGATATATGTTTTTTAAACACTTGCTAATTTTCCATTAATATAATATTGTTTTAAAACATCATTGTTGGCCTGGAACACCCTTAAAAGGCCTATGCCAACAGAAAATAGTAGTAGCCCTGCCTAGGAAAAGTAGCTCTTCTTTTGTTTTTGTTTTTCTGCATAAAGAAAGAAAATTGAGTATGAGCTATTGGAAAGTTTTCAAGTATACCGATACACCGGTGTTTTATTAATTTTTAACCATTGATCTTAATTATATATATTATATATACTTTTTATAATTAAGATCAACGGTTAAAAATTATTGAAACACCGGTATATCAGTACACTTGAAAATTTTCCTGATCTATTATAATTTTCTTTTTATTTTTTTGTACTTTTTCTAGTGATAAAATTCACCAAATGCACCTATTTTATTTTAACTACCCTGTTCTAAGATCACAATTTTAGTCACATGCTTCTCTGGTAACTTACCCACGTAAAAAATGTTCTATTTGATAAGGTAAGAATAACAACAATGCTAGATATTAGATAAATCTATATAAGATAATAATAACTGAAATTTTTGTTCATTATTTATAAAGATTATATACTATTTTCAGCCTATAACCTTTTTTTTTCTTAATTTTAAGCACTTATGGAAAATATTTTCATTGTAGGAAGTTATCGGTAGTTGAAATTTGCCCAAAGTCATAGCAAGAGAGTAATCAAATAATAAATGGTGTCATATATAATAGAATGTACGTAAATGGTTAATTAACAAAAGGTCAACAGAGTTGACTATGATTACTTGATTGATTAAATTTTTTTTTTTCATTTTGACTTGTGTTGACACTTGACAAGAACGGTTATGCAATGATATTCACACATATTGAAGGATCCATGACAATGATTTCATAGGATCTTCACTGTAGTTGAATAAAGTTGGGGTTACAATGCAAGTTACATACATATATACAACTAATTAATAAGCAGAAGTTAATAGCTCTATTTGGAGGTTGGCTAGAAAGCAGGGTTATAATGAATGCAATGTGAGCATGCATGGGGTTGTGCCAAGCTAAGGTTGGCGGCCATGGCCCCTTTTTCTGATATTAAATACACACTATATATTACAAGCTAGGCAAGTAGCTAGCTCTAGTCTTTTTCCTTATTCATAGCAGTACTACTAACACTCAACTATTATGTTAGACATGTCATTTTTATGCAAGCTAAGTGGGATTGATTATTGCTTGTTTAAAACCAAGTATATGTATTGTCGGCATGATATTTTCTTTCTTCTTATTCTAATTGGCCAGACATTATGGATTAACTATGATAGCATCTAATTAACTCTAATCCAAGTGAGTTGTAATATGAAATTAAAGAAGAAACATAAGATGAAACATTTAGACCGTGACAGTACATGGTTGCATTGGCTTAAGAAAGCAATGGATGGGGTTGGCAAAATTGAACCACTCCATCTCTGTCTGCCCTATTTGGACTCCCTTACTTATTACTTGACTGTCTTACGGGGACAAACTGTAAGACGAATTTATAGAATTTATTTCAGGTTCAGTACCAATGGTGGGTTCTACATATTCATATTCAAGTTTATAATATAATATAAATCAAGATTTATTAACTAAATTGTGGTGGTTATGGAACGGACCAATGGAATCTGTGTGGGGTTGTTGATAAGGAAACGAGAGAATTTTTGTTTGAGAAATGGAGGATGGTTAGGAATATGAATAAAGGGTTCAATTCCAACGCCAGTTCTGGCGGGGTACGGAACTTATAAAATTAATTAGGATTATTTAGTATATCTGAATATTTATTATAGGAGATTACGTCTTTATTATTACCATTCTTTTAGTACCTATAAATACCTTTTTATATTGTATCATTTCAGACAACTTGAATACACTCAATAATATACCATTCTTTCTCCAGTTTAATCTCTTGTTTTTAATACTAAGAATAGTATTAGGAATACTAGTTTGTTACATTATTGTGGTACTATGGTACGGAATATAATTGTTGATAAAAGATGGAAGTAGAGTAGAGAGTAGGCACACTTGTTGATAGGGAGCACGAAGAAGAAGGGCCCCGTTCTGTGGAAGTGATGGATATATAAGGAAAGAAGCCATTTTGTTGCAAATTAAGAGGACTACTCAGTCAAACTCTGCGAATTCAAGCACGGGTTTCTCTTCTATTCTGTCCTAACCACTCACTGTTATATGCATTTATAACTCTCATTTCTCTTCCCTGTCAACACCTTTCTTCACTCTTCATCAACTTCATCAACCCTTTTCTACTTTACAATAAAATCCATTTTCTATTATTAATATAACTAGCTCTTTTTCTTCACAATTATTTAATCTCATCAAATTATCAATTTGGAATTCAATATAGCTAATAACAAAAATAATAAATACATATTGTTAAACCTGCTAATTGTTAATCTAAAAATAATTTTAATGAATATTTAGCAATAAATATAAATGTTACTTACCTTCACATGAAAATAGGTAAAAATAAAAACCCTTACGTTTAACTATATAGTTTATTTTAATTATATTTAATATAAATAAATGTTACCTTATTAACTAAGAAATAAAAAAGTTGGCCAAATTAAAACATAATACTTATACTGTGTTTCACGGTTAAACTTTTCTGCTCTAACTTTCACACATGCATAAATAATGGGAAGAAATTAAAAAGCTACCTTATCGAAGAGAAAGTGCTTATAGGCCTTTATGTTTTGCTATTAATCATAATTAATTTCTCAGAATATTTGAGTAACGAGTAATTTTATGTTTTTAGGTCATATAAAGAATTATATATATTTAGAAACCTATAAAAAAAATTCATTTTCTGTTATTTCTTTCTTATTATCTGAAAAAAAAAATTGTCTTTTCAATTGGACTGTAAATCAGTCAGGTAGCATATGCATATGCGTTAGATGTATAAGATCAATGACTTTGAGTCTTTAACCAATAAGAACCCAGTCCAAAGATATATATACAAGAGATCTGAGATCCCCTTTATGATGAGCCAAATGTGTGGCCTGGAACCCCTGATTTTATGAGTAGTGGTGATAGATAGTGATAAAAAGTTTTGGAAAGAAAATAATAATGTTGAATTCTGTTATTGTGGCCGTTGGATTCTGGTGTAGCGGTTACAGGAAATGGTTAGCAACCAACCTTGCTGGTGATTAAGACATCAACAAGGAGCCCTACACCATCAACCGGCAGAGAAAAACAAGCACATGTTTATGGTTAGTTAGGGTTTTTTTTATATATACTAGCCGCTCAATGTCATTTTCATATCAGATAGATAGTGTTAGTGTCTTTGATATTATTATCATTATGCTGTCTTCCACATGAATTAGAGGAAGACACTAGTAGTTTTCATTCCATGAATCTAAGCTATAAGAATCATCTAGATCAGAAAATATAATTCATCTGAATCAGTTATTTCGCAAAAACTTATTGCTAATAAGTAATAACTCACTTATAGTTGGCTTCACGTGAAGTTGCTAGTGTAACAACTTTCAACTATCAACTTTATATAAAGATAACTGCATTAACCAAATTTATTACTGCATGCTCAACCCGTAGATACATGAATTCACCAATTAGGTGGTAGTGTATCTTGTATCAATTCACAGTTTATCATAGAATGGAAATTCCCATGTAACTATGGCTCAACCTGTAATATACCAGATTCAAAACTCAGCAGCATAAAATTATATTTCCATTGAACAAAATTGTAGAAAGCAATAACAATGCATATAGAACCAAAACTGCACTTCTTGTCCACCCCTTGGTCATAGTTCTAGTGTTCAAGTGGGGTGGTAAGAATTCTTTAGACACATGAAGAAAAAAAATTACATAGGATATAAAAGTCAGGAAACTAAAACTTTAAATACATAGAAGTTAACAATCAACTTGTTATATGGTACACCAGCCAGTCATGAATCATCAGATATCTGCTGATCTGATCAAAGTTTAGATTCTTGTATGGTAAAAACCTACTGCATAAATGAAGAATAGGATAAAAGGGGAAAAATTGAAGGAACATAGGAGCTGCATTGATGAATAGAAGGGCAACAACTGATGCAACTTGCATTCTTGGATTGCATACATATACATAGTAATGAATCATTTGAATTCATCATGATTTCCTAAGCCCTAACAATCCATTTTGTTCTTGTTCATCATCAGAGTCGTACAACCTTATCATTCCATTTCTTTTTCTTGGTCCAGAACTTGATTTAAAAAGAACTATCAATATATATACATAGATATATAAGCCTTAGAGACAAAGCAAATGAGAATGTCACCAATATATTCTTCTCCCTGTGGCTATCTTCTATGTAAAAACATAGATAGAAATAGGCAATTGCTGTCACAATAGGATAATGCCTTGATGTTGAAGATTGAAGACTCTTCCCTTTGAGCAAAAGGACAATTATAGCTCCAAGAAGACAAGATGGTTATCAATAATCATTCATAAATCCAAACGAATATGGATATTTAGCAGGCTTAATTAAATATGCTATGAAGGTACTTGAGCTGGCAAAAATAGAAATTCTTGTGTGCATTGGCCACAATCAAACTAATCTGAATTGTTACAAATTTTCAATAGTTATATATTATTCTTTAATCTATCATTGTATTTACAAAATTAGCAAATTCCACACAAAAGCATTAGATATATATAATTTGTAATGTTTATGATTTATCAAGGTTATTTAGGAGAAATCAAATCATCATAAACTAGAGGAGTCAGCTTGAAATGGCTAGTCAGAACCAAAACAAATCACCTAACTGTGATGTCATTCTTTGTATAGTTGATACCAGGGCTTTTGTGAAATACATGGTTATATGTCTTCTATTCTTCCATGCTTGAATTTCTAGAGCTGAAAAAAAATTGAAAATTAAATCACCATATTTCTATCATCTGATCTGTGAGCTTTATTCAGCTGAAAAAAAAGAAAAAAAGAAGGCTGAAATTAAATAATAATTCTGATTTTTTTTTTCATGATTCTTGTTTTTCCTCTTGCTCCAAAATTAAGGGCATAGCTTGTTTCAGCATTGAAAGGGTCACCACCTATTTAAAAAAAAAAAAGCAAAAAAACTAAAAGCTGGTAGGAAGTGGCTGCTGCAAGCAGTTCAATCAAACTTTAATGTTTGGTTTTCAGAGAAAATAATAGACGGAGGAGCAGGAAAGCTTTATGAGAAGATTGATATGCCATTGGCTCATTATCAGCAAGAATCAGTACAAACATTGTAAAATGGGAATATAGGGCAGAATAAAAAAGCAGTTACTGATGGATCGAAAGATTGGGATGATTACAAGGCAAAAGCACTTGCGATCCATCTAGGATTCACATTTCTCATCAGATTTTGCCGGAAACTAGCATCAAAGATTGATATGCACTCCTCCCAAGAATTTCCCATTGGAACCTCTAAAAATCAGCACCCAAATTAATTAGTAAAATACAATAAAAATAAGCTTGGAAGAAGAAAAAGAATGAAGAGTAGTGCTCACCATTACTGGTCGGTGAAGCATGTTGATAGATTATTCATTGTGGCTGCCATTGCACGAAAGTTGGAGCAACCATTTATGGTTTCGTCGGTGTCCCAATTTGGAGTTGAATAAAGGAACGGTGACGAGTGGTTTTGGTAGTCATCATCATTAACAATAATGTTGTTGTTGTTGTTATTAGGGATAGCAATAAGGTTTTGGTCACGATTCATGTTCCTTTTAATCATGATAGAATCATCAATGACATTGTTAATAAAAGCATCTCCAAGTATGTGATGATGATGATGATGACGAAGAGGGTTATAGTAAGGTTGTTGTTGAAGAATCTGATGAGGGTTATTAGACCATCTTCCACAAGGCTCAAATTGTTGCAGTGCAGGGGTTCTGTCTTCCAAATCTTGCACCATTAATCTTCCATTGTTGTTGTTGTTGTTGTTGTTGTTCATTTTGTAACAAGTTCTTTCTCTTGCTCTTGCCCTTGCTTTATCCCTTGACTCCTTCTTTGTCTGAACACAAACATCTTCTCTCTGTGTCCACTTCAACTTGTTCCTCCCTTTGGAACAAGAATCACTGCTTCCCGCCATAGATGATTTCTCGCTTGAGTGCACCACCACCACCCCAGCTGCTTGATCACTACCTTCACAACAGGAGCATTTCTCGCCGCCGGAGCTGAAGCTGCAGCTATGTTTGCTTCTTGCAAGCTCCTTGATTGCATTCTCAGACTTGGTGAAGAGCCATTCGAGCGTGTTGCTGGGCTTGTCGAACTCCAGCATGTCCTGAAGATCAAAGAACTTGCGCGCTATTTCGCTTGAAAGCCTCACCCTTCTGTCCCTCAACCCCTGAGATGTGTGAATCTTGCTGTGCCTATCTTTCTTCGTACCTATGCTGCTTCCTAACGGTTTCTGAGTCAGCAAATTGGGAACACCTCCACCACCGTAGATTAGTCCTCCGCCCCCGCCATAGCTTGCTGCAGCATCTTGATCAAGCATTGCTGCAACAACAACAGCTTCTTCTGCTGATGACGGGAATGGCACTTCACTTGAAGGTATAAAGGGAGAAACAAGTAGTGATGATGGATCATGATGGTGAAGAAGCGTGGTTGCAAAATCATTGTTGTTATGTGGATCAATGTAGAAAGGGAGTGTATTATTATTATTATTATTATTAGGATAAGATGAAGAAGAAGAAGATGAAGGGAAGTTAGGGAAAGGGTTTGAATCATATGTGGAAGAGAACATCTGAATAAAATTGGAACCCAATTTTGAGTTTAGTGAGTGAAGGGTATGTGTGTGAAAAACAAACCCTAGCTTTTGTGCAATGAATAAAACGATGGCAATTAAGAACACAGAGGTAGCTTCTCTTCCTGCTCCTATAACTTAACGGTCCAAGTACTGTCCTACACACTCTCTTCTTTCTTATATAATCATTTTCTTATGAGATTCCTATCTTTCATAGTACTAAGTAAGTACCATCACTCCCATTAAATACTTAATTAATCTTATAATAATAAACAGAACAAGTGATGATGATGGTGTTGAGGAAAGTGAGGGAAAACAGATTGTGAGATTTAGTTTAGGCCAATCAAGCAACACTTGCAATTATTTTGTGAGCACCACTACATTATTACCAATCTGAGTTGGAGCAGAGGGAAAAGATATTATAAGGTTTACATTCACAGACAACATATGTTGTAAGGTACACAATAATTTTCGTTTTTGCACCATTGTGAAGTAGCATATCCAGTACCATCTATTACATCCTATTAATTAATTATCAATTTGAATAGAATAGAAAAAGTGATGAATATATAGCCCTATGGTTAAGGGTAAATAATGTAAGGTTTAGATGGTTTATAACCGAAAGATAATGAAGTAATGAAGTGAATAAAGCCGTACATGGAGTGTAAAAGGTAGGTGAGAGGTTGTAATGGCTGCTTACCTGCTTCTTTCATAGTATAAAACTCAACCGAAAATATAACAGCTCGTCAGAAAAATTGCATTTTTTTCAATTTTTTTCTCAAAGGGTGGGAGGAAAATAAGTACAAATATTGGTAACTACGAACTTCAAACTTAGTGTTCTTTTTGAATGCGCCCACATAGATCATTTCAATCCCGAAAAAAGCTCATTCATCTCTGACATCATTTGCAGCTTCACTCCCATACTTTTTCTCCGTATTTCTTAAATCATGTATATGGTAGATCAATACGTACGTGTATCTGCACTCAAACCCTCCTGTGTTTTTCTTTTGATTATTAAAGAGCAATAACAACAGCAATTGCTTATTATTAATTATATCTTGGCATTCAAAATTAATGTAAAGTAAATATTACAAGTTGACTTCAAAAAATAATAGAGACATTTTTACTCTAATTATAAAATAATCATGTTAGCTGTCGTTACCAAAGTTAGTTACGAATATAAAATATTAAAAATACGTTAAACAACATTTATAAATATTTATATATAATTATATGATGAGTAATTTTAGTATATAAATAATATTTTTATTATAAAAAAATGATTTTATTGTGTTGTTTTTATATATTGCTTCAATTTTACCATATATATGCAAGAGTTTTAAATATATGTTAGTGGATAATGTTCTTGTTTAAGACATTATATGATATGAAATTTTTAATGTCAATCAAGTAAGATTAAAAGGAAAGGAGCATTTTAGTAATGCAATCATAAGTAGTAAGTACTATTAAATTAAGTTTGGTGATTAAAATTAGTTCTTTCTAAAACAACCGGAAGATTAAAATTAATTTAATACTCCCTTATATATTTTAATTTTTAGTTGCATCTCCATTGTATTGATTATGTGAGAACCAATATATTTATTTTTGAACATTTTAACTAAGAAGTACTTTTAAGATAATTTACTTTGTTTAAATTTCATTTAAAAAAATTACAATAAAATTATTGAGAAAAAATGTATAAAATAATTCTTTATAATTATTTAATAACAATCTGGTCACGTTCGTCCTTTTGCCATCTTCTTTGCTAAGTGGCTAACATTTGGTGACGTGTTCCATTAACTGTCATCGTGATAAATGTTAAGTAGTACTCTCTTATTGTTGACAAGATAAGTATGTTAGAACAATTCAAATTAGTCTCTAAATGGATAAACCGTAATCCCAAATTCAATTATAAATAAGTTGTCGTCAACACTTATATGGCCATATAATTGGGTAGAACTTAAAATTGCTGGTTCGCCGCGAGGATGGAGATAGAAAATGGAGGTCGTTGTGGTGGTTTGTTGTATCCGTCACACAACAATCATGGTTTCAGCGCTTCAATGTGAACGAGGAAGAAGACTCACGACAAATCATGCTTTTGTGGGTTGAAGACTGTGATTAAAAAATCTGGAACAACAGAAAATTTAGATAGATTGTTCCATGCATGTCCAAGATATCGGGTAAGTGATGTTGAAAAAAAGTTAAAGGTTTTTTATCTTGTTCTCTGTTATTGGTGTTTTTTCATTTTTTTTGTTTTCTGCTTTTGAAAATTGCAGAAAAGCAGTCACTGCAATTACTTTAAGTGGGTTGATGATGATGACTATCAAAGAGTGGTTGTAGGTGGTACAAAGAAAGATGCGAAAACTGATTTAGAAGTTGAAAGTGACTATGATGAATGGAGGGTAAAAGTGGCATGGAGATTGAAAAACTTGAAAGCTAAAGTTAGAGCTTTAAAACTACTAATAATTTTTATATTTGTGGTAGTTGTAATTAGTGTGATACTTTATTATTTGATATGTACTTCCAAGTAAATCCAGTTATGTTATTCAGTGGATTGACATTGTATGCAAGAATGTGTTGAAATGTAACGGTGTATTGAATTGTATGGCTTGAAAGTGAGTAGATGTTTGAAGTTGGTTGTGTAAAATTAAGTCAAAACTATCCATAATTAACATTGTCAAATATTATAAACAAGTCTTTGTCACTTTCGTTATAAGATATATTAAGCCATAAACAAAGTAAGTAATCAAACTAAGTAATCTTAGCATTGTCTTGTCATTGAAGACTAATTGTCACATTGTCTTAAGAAATAAATATCATAATAAATTCATAAGATTTTTATGACACCACAAACCTAAAAAGAATGTTACACAAAAAAAAAAGGACAAATACAATCTTCAAATTACAAATAACCACGATATCAATATGGTACTTCATTTGCCCTGTACAAAAACCAGAGAAAGTAGTCCCATACAAAAAATAGTCAACCACAAATACATTTTTAATTAATCAAACTTTTTTATCATTTTTTTTGGGCGCTTGAAGTTTGGAGTAGGCACAAAAGTCATAAAGTTAGACAGCTTCTTAGCAGTTGCAGAACTTGTCCTTTTGATTGTCTCAACAGAAATAGCCATGGATGCAATTGTAGTAGGTTTAGGAGAGGACCTAACCCTTACTTTTTCTTTAATCACTTGTAATTTAGGTAGCCTAGCTATCATTTGATTCTACATAATCCAGTATCAAATACATTTGTTAAATGATTAAATAAAACTAAATTTTTTTACAGTTGAATAGTGATAATACAACCTGTTGTATATCTTGAGTTGATGGAATGCTATCAAATTGGCTGATGTCAATCTCTGTTGGAGGCTAGATGGGTGATGAAAGTGCAGGCAATGATGCTATTGTTTCTGGAGCAATATCAGCGTCAGCAGGGACAGCATTTATTTCGAGATCAGCACCACATTATAAAGAACACATCAAGTGTGTCTCCTTCAATACCCATCAACACTTCTGTATTGTCAGATTCATATATCATCTCTCTATCCTCACACTTTTTAAACAAACCTACCATAGAAAAACACAAATGTCATAAGGAGACCCTCCATCTACAATAACAAAAACAAAAATACCATTAATAAACAAAAATACCATTAATAAACAGACTTGTACTAGCTATTCTATGTGTCACTAACAGCAAAATCTAATTTGTACCAATCAATCATAAGAAAACGTGTCCTAAATCCAAAATAAACATGCAACAAACTAAAAGAACCATTATTAAAATCAAACACCCCTAACTAAAAATCATCACAGAACCAGTTAAACACAAGATATTCTCACACACTAAAATGATAAACGAACAGTCATACAAACTCTTAGTCATCCCAAACTCTAGTCTAAATTAAAGGAACACACACAGCACGACACTAGAAAGACATAACACCATAGAATAACTCAAAAATCATGAAAAAATTTCATCCTTACCTCTCACCGTTGCGATGACTTCCTCCACTATCAACGTTGCTCTAGGATAAGATCAACTCTACATTCAGTAGCGACAAATCTTCTGTTTTAATCGTGAACCAATATTAACAAATGTTGATAGAGTAATTCAAAACTTGGGTGAAAGACTTAAGGCATAACTTGAGGGAGACGATACGTTTTGAAGCGAAACAGAGAGAGATAGTTGTTATGAGAGGGGGTTAGGCTTTACAATGTTTGAATGTTTGGAGACCATTGAATCAAAATTGCGTCGTTTTGTTTGTGCGTCACGCTCGTAGTTAACGGGACACGCTAGCAAACGTTAGCCACTTCAGTGAAGGAGATAAGGAAAGAACAAATATGATCAAATTAATTATCTTTTGAGAATAAATTTGATTAATTTTATTTTTTGGAAACGAAAAAAAAAATCGAAGTATCTTTTAAAAATGATTTTGACTATTAATTCTTAAAATAAATGATTATATATATAAAGCAGAAGTACACTCAATATTCCATGCAGGGGATATGCGATTATTTAATTATTTTACAATCAAGGCAACTGTCATTGGGTTTTTTCGGCCATACACGAGAACATGTGAAATTTTTTGTTATTCTTTCTTTTTTTTATTATTTTTTTAGCAGAAATGAGGCATACCACCCAAAGAAAAAATAATTATATAGAAACTACTATAGAGAAAGAAATTCCTTTAAAATCTACGTACAGAAACTTGCAAATAAATAATGATAAAAAAAATCATAAATAAAAAATAATTAAATGAGAAACTTGGTGGTGACCTAGTTAGTTTGGCTACCCCCTCCGCATAACTGTTTTTTGAAACTAGAAAATTGAATTCTAAAAAGCAGGCAATACAATCTATCAACTTATGTTGGGAATCTTCAAAGGATGGACTAGATTAAAAAATTCAGAGAGCAGCACTGAATTGAGAAGCTCACAATCTCATCCTCCATTGAATTTTGCTTTATTGCATGTTTAAGGCCAAAGCCTATGTATAATAAGCACTATTTACACCAAAATTGAGTGCAGGGATATTGTTAATCAAAATGGGAGCATAAATAAGAGAAAGTATAGAAAATTAGGATTCTCAAAATGGATCATATTTGTTAGATAAGTTCGTTTATCTACTAAATTTGTTTATCTATTTCAATAAGTGAAGTTTTTTTTTTTAAATCAGACTTGTTTAATTTCAAGTTAAACAAGCTAACCCATGGATTAAATGAACAGCTGCTGCTTAACTTGTTTTTTGTTTTTTATATTTTTTAAAAATATAATCCCTTTTGTAATTATTTTTTTATTCTATCTCAAAATTTGACCCATCAACTTAAAATTTTATATTTCAAAAATTTTGGTATAAAAGTGGTATTTTTTCTGTCTAGATTTTTCTAGTCTCAAAATAAATTTTTATCTATTTTTTTCAAAAATAAAAAATAAAAAATCAATTCATATTACTTGTGGGCTTATGCATGCTTAGCCTAAATAGGTTGGCTGGCCCCGTTTGACAGGAGAA
>NC_029793.2:145823869-145826799 GCF_000816755.2 Arachis ipaensis | reverse complement strand
TTAATTAGTTAAATAATTTAAGATTTAGAATTAAAAATGTATGATTTAAAATTTAAAATATAAAATAAACTAAATTATTAGAATATAATTGTTGTCTACTTAACTAGTTTACTATTTCTCGGTTTCTTAATCTATAGTATTCCATTTCCATCTATTAACAAATTCGCATATATTAATGGTAAACACTTTACAAAAGAATTCATATTAAAATTTTATTATTTACTTTTGATATGACTATAATTTGAAGGGAAAAATTATATTTATAAAGAACTAAAGGATTATTTATCGTCATTCTTTAACTTTTTTTTTTTATAGTGAATAATGTAGAGTGGATAATAGTCTTTATCTATTATTTTTGTGCACTACTATTTTCCTAATTTTAAGGAGTAGTTTCATTATGGTTACAACGTATGTATAAAAAGTTAAGAATTTGCTTAAAAGAGAAAAGGAATTTGATTTTCCAACGTGAAAGTGACAAGGTGGAAGTCGCTTCTTACGTTGGATTTGGGTCATCCCAATAAGACTGAGCTGAAATTTGTTAAAATGTGTTGGCAACAACTCCAAGACATAACCGTGACCCCAATTTCATTCTATATGCCACTTTAACATCTTAACTTTAAAGTTAAATTAATTATTTTATACAATTAAACAAATCCAAGTTTATCCAAATTTAACGATATATGTTTTTGTTGGAAAAGGTGAGGGGTAAAAAGGGTAAAAGAAATGGACGAATAGTGAAGAGGAAAAAACGTGATTGTCGTTCACCATTTTGACTTTCTGTAATTGGCGTCTTGAATCTTCATCGTCATTGTAACCATTTGCATTTGTTGCTTCAACATTCCAAATTGGTTCATGAACCTTTATTTGACAAGATCGATGGTGGCAACATAGTAGTAGTATAGCGATAGACACATACAATTCAATAAGGGATTGCCAAAAGAGACTAAGCCATCAAAATTTAACTGGAAGCTAACAAAAAGTAAAAATAAATTACACATGAGGGGTGAAAAGTTTACGAGTATGAGCATAACCCTAAATTTGAAAGGCTTGCAACAATATTATTAGGCGAAAACTCAGGTAAAGTCGACTTCACGTGAAGTTGATATCTGAGAGCCGTTAGATGAAAATTTAGTCAAATCAGTCAAATCATCTAACGACTCTCAGATATCAACTTCACGTGAAGTCGAGTGCATCTGAGTTTTCACCGTATTATTATTATTAGTTTGGATATGAGGTCCACTTTATACGGAATTTTGTACAAATAAAGTGTATGAGCGTGACTATGGGATGGAAATGGGTGCACAATAAAAGATTACTATATATTATCAAAAGGAAAAAAATAAAAGATTACTATATTGGTAAGGAGATGAAAAATATGAAAATGAAAGTGGTATAAGAGTTTGCTAATCATCCAAAAATGGAAAGGATGGACCATTATGGAAGCTATGGTCTGATAGTGGACCGGCTAGTTAGAATAGCAATAATTGCTTTGATAGCTAAGCAACAGTTGGCTCGCCCAAGAGACTGAACGGTTTCATGTCACGTCTTTACTCCACTTCTCATCAAGTATTTTAGGAACAACTCAACTCACTCGTCCACTCATTAATACTTCTTCTTCCTTTCTTTTCTCTATGTCTTTTTTTCACCTTTAATCTCCACTTTGCTTTTCCATTCTTTTTCTAATTCTCTTCACAA
Source organism: Arachis ipaensis (assembly GCF_000816755.2). Classification (NCBI taxonomy): domain Eukaryota; kingdom Viridiplantae; phylum Streptophyta; class Magnoliopsida; order Fabales; family Fabaceae; genus Arachis; species Arachis ipaensis. The sequence goes on along the minus strand of NC_029793.2, from coordinate 145,825,104 downwards.
ACCAACTCTATGAATCATGTCATCATTATTCATGTACATTATTTTTACGTTCTATAATGAGTAGTTGACGTTTTCTAAATCTATATATTACTTAATTCAGTTAGTAGCTGGCCTTTTTGAAAAGTGCTTCATAAATTTTAAGTCAAGTTTACTCGGATATTCTTATATACCATTGACATTAGGTGAAACTCAGATACAGTCGACTTTACGTGAAGTTGATCACTAATAGTGGTTAGATGATTTGACTGATTTGACTAAATTTTTATCTAACAACTCTCAACTATCAACTTCACATAAAGTCGACTGCACCTGAGTTTTCACATTGATATTATTAGATATGATAAGATTCTAAGTATAAATGGTGCGGGACTACTAGAAAAATTATTTTTAGTGATAATTTATTTTGTTTATACTGTATTATTACTAAAAACTGTCACTAAAAATCATTTTTGTTATAATAGTGATGTGACATAGAAATGAGTATACTGTTATTACTCACAAATCATAACAATGCCACGTCAATCTATATACTCATGGAAATTAGAATACTAAAACTTAGTTAAATTTATATTAATATCGGAAATTATAATTACATTTGAATTTTAATCTAATTTTAAAAAGTTTAATTTATTGAATTTGATTTTTTAATTTAGTATTTATGACTCACATTAGTATATTTTTTGTTACAAAATCATCAACGGTATAATAAAATGGAGTGACGGTTATTCCGACAAACTTTTTTACGATTATCTAAATTGACAATTAAAACCATTTTACTTTAATTTGATCTCTATCAAAATTACTGTTACAACGCAGGGCAAAATTCCAAGCTAAACGTGACGGACTACAATTAAAATTCAGTCACAATGCAACTTGTGAGTTCACTCTATATGTATCTGGGCTTGATATTATAGACATTCCATGTAAATTATTTATTTATTTTGATTTGTTAAGTAGATCTATTATTCATTTCTTATTCCCTGAAACTATCATTAATTCCTCGCTGGTTACATCCTCCGCCATATTACTTGATGTATTTCTAGCTAATTAGGATGTACCGTTTTAGAAGTATTAGTCAATATATTATATACATACATGAATCGATTATATTATATTCTTTCAGCAAGCTAATAAAATTGAGAATTATTCTTAAAATACATTGGAAAAATAGGATGTGAGTTGAATATGATATCATACATGTTTGGTTTAATTTAATATAAAAGAGATTATACTTT
>NC_029793.2:145798829-145823843 GCF_000816755.2 Arachis ipaensis | reverse complement strand
TATTTTTAAATTATAATTTAGAAATGAATTAAAAGATGAGAAAGAATAAAAGAATAAGACTTTTTTTAAACAATCTAAATAATAGGTTAAAAAAGAAAAGTTAATTTTAATTTTAAATATCAAAATTTGAATTTTTTTTTATTTTTGTCGCAATTATTCTCTCACAATTCCATGTCACTGCCGTCGCTGTTGTATCGCGATTTCGGTGCCCCCACCATTGATGTCTCGTTACGTGTTTCTTATCAATTAAGTTAGGAGTTCATTTTAAAGATAGTTCTTTTTATTCTAAAATGGATGTTTATTTGAGTATACCATTGTATTTTACTTGATTTTACATGTACGCGCTCCACAAGATGTTTATTTTACTATATATATGTGAATAGTTTTTTTCACTAAGATGTAGATGTTTATTTGGGTCATACCATTTGAGTGAACGAAACAAAACGGCACGTGATAAAAGTGGCAAAGACACAATGCAACGGCATAGAAGCAAGGACAAAAGTGCAGTGTTGGAGCAGCAGTAGAATAAAGCCTTTGGCTCGGCGACGGTACGACGTCGCTTCGTGGGCTTCGAAATGGATAGAGCAGCACTGCGCGAAAGATGGGAAGAAGACACAACTCTGCAGCAGTGACATAGTGCTAGTGGTGCAATGTCTGAGCAACGGGAGAACTGCGATTCTCCTCGGTGGGTTAGCGAGAAGAGCAGCGACGCGCGATGGTTAAGGATGAATCACAGCGTATCGTTGACAAGGGAGCAAGGTTGCGAGAACTGAACCGATCAATGAACCGGTAAAGTAATTGATTTACTGGTTTATTAGTTCGACCGGAATTCAACCGATTGAATTAAATATTAATTAAAAATTTAATATCTAGTTTCAAATATTTAAATTTGATCATTTTTAACCTAATAAAATTCAAAATTTCACCTGATGTTCTACACCAAAAAAATATTAACAAAATTTAACTACCCACAGGAACTAATTATCACTAATTAGTGATCATCAGAAAATCAGCAACAACATCATCCTCATTTTAGAAAATCAGCATTTTAGAATAAGCAAACACCAACAAAATCAATATTATTAACTCAGCAACTCAGAATTAAACAAAGCCACTAATCATCACTAATCAGTAATCATCGGAAAATCAACAACAACATATCAGTAACAACATCATCATCATTTTAGAAAATCATTCTAGAATCATAAATCAACAATCAAGAGGATTATTCCAGTTTCATAAAATAAGAGACTATGTACTCATTCACAATTTTAGAAATAATGAAAATTTTGATGCCAAATGTAATTATATTTGTCTTAAATCAGTTTGCTTTCGAGTGAAGTGATTTGCAAATATGAAGATTGGGACCTACATCAACACTTAAAGAGTCAGTAGTGCTTACTGCTTCTCGGCGGCGAGAAGGAAGGGGAGTGACGGCGATGACAAAGGAGATGGCCACACCGGCGAACACAGAGAGAGATAGAGCGCTTGAACAGAGGAGACGGAGATGGCCACAGAGCTTCCACGCGACAGCGAGGGAGCTTCCTACAACAGCGTCACAGCTTCCTAGAACAGTGACGAAGCTTCCTACAACAGCGACACAGCTCCTGCGACGGCGACGGAGCTTCCACGGCACAACACCGACGAACAGAGAGAAAGCACGCTCGAGCAGAGAAGAGGAGATCCAGTGTCTGTGGGATCAGCGGGGCTGTGGGGCTGCGGTGGTTGCGGTGGGTGCGGCGGCTAGTCTGCTAGGGTTTCTTTCTGTTCTTTCAACTTTGATTTTTTTAGAGAGAGACGGTCTGTCTTGTCGGTTTACCAATTAATTGTCGGTTCGATCGGTTTTTTAACAGAAGATTTTCGAAGCTAATCGAACCGTTCTGATGACCGATTTTCGATTAATCTGATTGAACTGACCGATTCAGTTTGGTTTTCAGAACAATGCAAGGGAGCAGTGATGCGGCGTCGGAGTGATGACGGAACAACAATTCTCCTCGCGGGGTTGACGGACGAGGACGGTGCCGGAGAACTTTGTTGCCGGTGACAATAGCTGCGTGCTAGGATAAGGGGCGGTAGGATAGCTATGGTGAAATAAGATTTAGGTTAGAAGGAGGTGAAATTAAGTAAAATAAAAGATGAATAATAAAAATATAATTGGATATTTAGTAAACCTAATGTTCACGTTATTCACATCTCCTGTTATCTAGCTAACGAAACTCTTAAAAGATTACCTTCTAATTAAACCATGCATGCTATAGTTAAGAATTAATAATCTCGTCTTCTAGAGTTTAACCATAAAACAGCACCTGGTGGAGGCAAGACATTTGAAAGGAAATTCAAGAGATCTTTAATTATATCTTAATTATTCACATGACTTATGAGACACTTTCCTCCTTACATTTATCTCTATTTTCAGCTAAGAGAGCGAAAATTAGGTTTGTCCAAGATGCATGCTTCGATACATCGGATCTACTCTGATAATTTTTTTCCTGCTAATATATATTATTGAGAGTAATTATTAAAAATATCTTCTTTATAGTAATCAGAAAACATTTAGTATTTATGAAAACGGAATTTGGAGGAAGAGATTTTGGTTGATCAATGATCATGTACTACTATTGAACTGGTCGAGTGATGTAAATATAGACCCCACCTCTGCTTGAAATTAGATAGCTTTCCAAAAAAAATTTAATAGATGGTGATGCTTAGAACCCAAAAGCCAATTCTATTTCATTATTTGGAATATAAAGGTGAAAATAGAAGCCATTTCCATTATTATTACTTTGTGGATTACTGGATTACTCCATGAATGTCTAACTATTCTGGGTACAGTGAAAACTAAGAAGCAAGATAGTATGTGAATTGATATATTTACATAAAAAATCAATCACATTTTGCAAAGGAAATTCATTGCATCTATTAATTATTAGGAGTATGGACATTATGGCTAGCTAGTAGTTATATTATAATTTATGATCATTATGACATCTAAAGATTATTATTCTGCGATAATATTAGAGAAATAAAAAAAGAGCCTAAAATTTATTTTATTTAATATTTACTAATTATTACAATAATTAATTAATATTGAATAAAACAAATTTTGATTGTTTTTGACTAATTTTAGTTACCAAACATTTTTTTATTATTATGTATATATACAAGTTTAGAATTAAGATTGTGCTCTCACAAATTGAAATGCAGGCAAAGAGAAAGGACTGGCTAGGGGATAAGAGGAACACACCATATAGAATTATTTTTAAGGAACAAAACTTTTTATTTTAAAAATTTAGTTCAAAATATCGCATTTTTTTTGTTGTTCACGGTATCCTTCAACCCAACAGTCTAAAGACTAATCTATCGCGGATTGAAACTCTATTTAAGGGTCTGCTGCTGGCCAATGAGTTGCTGCATGTACAAGACGGGATTCGAACCTCCAACACTTGCTTAAACAGACCAGTGAGATGACCACTCGACCAACCCAAGTTGATTATTAAAGCATATGAATGGAGCAATTTGAAAGTGTTGAGTTCTTCTAAGTATATGTCTGTTTCTTTTCTTATATAATTGTTGTTAGATGTGCTAAGTTTATGTGATATGAGATAGTTTAATGTTCTTATTTAATAATAATCATTGATGGTTTAGTATCTTTGATGATAATGTCAAAAGCAATAATTAATTACATTGGTAAGTATTGTTTAGTGTATCTTTCTCCTTTTCATAGGTCTGATTTGTAATGAACTATCTAAAGAAAAAGGCAAAGAAAAAGTACACACAAAGAACTCATATTCTGTGTCTTAATTAGAAAAAGAAATCGATGTGTAATATTGCTCGAAATAATGAAACACTTTCATGATGATTTGATGAATAATTTTATAAAACATTTCTGTTGGGGATAATAATTATATATTGGGCAAATATGCTAATAACCGAATTTTCCTATGGAACTAACTTTGATTTTTTAACCAATAATTGTTGAATTTTTCTCTCCTTTATGAGACTCAAGCTCAATATTTTGAGGGTGTCTCTTTGCATCCATCGTGACACAATTCTAATAAGATTTTTGAGGTCAATTTGAGAGAAAGAGAGTAGCCACCAAAGAGAAAAAGAAGAGAGAAAACAGAATTTTTGTTTTTATCCAAAGCAGTAAACTTCAAATGGGAATTTTTCATTAGTTCACATTGGATCGGCTTAAAATTTGAACTGTGTATTTTTCTCATCTTGTTCTTCATTCTGAACGGTGAAGATGTTGATTGGAAATTTGGAAGTTTGCAATGAGAGAAATTGGCTTCGCAAAAGAGAAATTAGGTTTTCCGTTTTTACACAGAGCATCAATATTTGAACGACAGTTTCTCATTTTTTCACCGTTGGATCAACGTGAAATTTGGACTGTAGATTCTTCACATCTTTTCTTCATTCTGAATGGTGGAGATTTTAATTGGAGGTCTTCAGAGGAAGAAATTGGCTTCGACAGCAGCTTTGTTTTTTTGGGTATATTTCATCTTCTTGCTTCTCATTTGTAAGTTTTGGTGATTTGATGTTTTGGCTGGTTATATGCATGTTTTTGTGCTTTGTTTGAGACTCTCTTGTACCTCATTTGATTATAGTGGAGCTATTTCATTGGTCTGGACGACCCGTGATTTTTACCTCTCACATTGAGGGGTTTTCCACGTTAAAATCTCAGTGTGTTCTTGTTATTACTTTACTTGCTATATTTGCTTGTTAAAGCAGAAGCAAGTCTCGAGAAAAGTATAAGAAATTTGAGTGTCATCCTTGTGGTCAAAAGGGACATGTGAAGAAATTTTGTTGGCAGCTAAAGAAGGAGAAAGCCAAGACAAGTAAATAAAAGAGCACAAATAAAGATGATGATAACAAGAAAGACAAGGTTAATGTAACTCATGATAATTTTCTTGTTGTTGAGGAGTTTGAATCTGTTAACCTTGTTGATAATAGCACTAGTTGGGTGATTGATAGTGGTGCTTCGATTCATGTTACATCTAGGAGGGATTTGTTTACATCTTATACTCCTGGGGATTTTGGTGATGTGAAAATGGCTCATCAAGGTGTTGCAAAATGTGCCGGTGTTAGACAAGTTTACTTAGAAACCTCCAACGGTACCAAGTTGACTTTGAAGCGTGTGAAACATGTTCCAGATATTCGGTTGAACTTACTTTCTGTTGGTAAGTTGTGTGATGAAGACTTGGATAGCTCATTCTCTCGGGATAGTTGGAAGCTCACCAAGGGTTCCATGGTTGTTGCTAGAGGTACACGGCACTCTACTCTTTATTTAACTCAAGCAAAGATTGTGAAATATGTTGTTAATGCTGCTGAGTTTGTTGATGAAACTGATTTATGGCATAAGAGATTATGTCATATGAGTGAGAAATGCATGAATATGTTATCAAAGAGGAATCTTTTATCTGGTTGCAAGGTTGCTTTGCAAAAGTGCAACCATTGCTTTGCTGAAAAATAAAACAGGGTTTCTTTTAAGAGTCATCCACCTTCAAAAAAGTCGGAGATACTTGACTTGGTGCATTTTGATGTATGTGGGCCGATGAAGACAAGAACACTTGGAGGGTCTATTTATTTTGTAACCTTTATTGATGATCATTCTAGGAAATTATGGGTTTACACTTTGAAGACCAAAGATCAAGTTTTGAATGTGTTCAAGCAATTTCAAGCTTCTGTTGAAAGAGAAACTGGGAAGAAGTTGAAGTGCATTTGTACTGATAATGGTGGTGAGTACTCAGGTCCATTTGAAACTTATTATAAAGAGCATGGTATAAGACATCAGAAGACTCCTCCGAAGACTCCTCAGTTGAATGGCTTGACTAAAAGGATGAACAGAACATTGGTTGAAAGAGTTAGGTGCTTATTGTCACAATCTGGATTGGCAAAATCCTTTTGAAGTGAAGCTTTGATCACTGTTGTTCATGTCTTGAACCGGACACCATGTGTTCCCTTGCAATTTGAAGTGCCAGAGAAGGTGTGGTCAGGTAAAGATGTTTCTTATGATCATTTAAGAGTCTTTGGATGTAAAGCTTTTGTTCATATTCCCAAAGATGAGAGATCTAAGCTTGATGTAAAGACTAGACAGTGTATTTTTATTGGCTATGACATGGATGAGTTTGGTTATAGGTTTATGATCCTGTTAGCAAGAAGGTGATTCGGAGTAGAGATGTTGTCTTTGTTAAAGACCAAACACTGAAGGATGTTGATAATGCGGAGAAGCCAATGGTTCAGCCTAGTGATGATTTTTCTGACTTGGATATTACTATACTCTATGCCTATGGTAGAAGACGGTAGAGTTGAAGCTCAAAATAATGAGCATGATACAAGTGCAGGTGAAGATGGAATACTTGATCCGATACTTGATGAAGTTGGTGATGATGATCAAGATGAAGAACCAGCTTTGGAAATTCCTGTAAATGCACTCAGAAGGTCTACAAGAAAGAGGAAGCCTTCGTCAAGGTATTCTCCATATGAGTTTATTTTGTTGACTGATGAGGGAGAACCTAAATGTTTTGGAGAGGCTGTTGAAGATGAAAGCAAAGCTCAATGGCTTAAAGCTATACAAGAAGAAATGAAGTCCTTGCTTGAGAATGATACCTATGAGTTGGTGAAGCTATCGAAGGGTATGCGAGTTTTGAAGAATAAACGGGTATTCAGAATCAAGAATGAAGAACACAATTCTAAGTCTCATTATAAGGCTAGATTGGTTGTTAGAGGTTTTAGCCAGAAAAAAGGTGTTGATTATGAGGAGATCTTTTCTCTTGTTTTGAGGATGTCATCCATTCGTGCTGTGCTTGGATTAGCAGCATCTCTTGATATGGAGATTGAGCAAATGGATGTGAAGACAGCTTTTCTTCATGGTGATTTAGACAAGGAGATCTACATGGAGCAATCGAAGGGCTTTGTTGTTAAAGGAAAGGAAGATTTTGTGTGCAAACTTAAGAAGAGTCTTTATGGGTTGAAGCAAGCTCCAAGACAGTGGTACAAGAAGTTTGAATCTGTAATAGCCAGAAAAAAAATAAATAAATAGATAAGTCGGTGGGACCCACTCCTAGATTTTTATTTTCTTCTTTCTCTAACCCTAGCCACACTCTCTCACTCACCTCCCACCGCCGCACACAATCTCACTCGCCTCACACTCTCCTTGAAATTATATGTTTTGAATTGGTTTGGGAGGTTCGTATTAGAAAACCGTAGTTAACGGCAGTTATGACGTTAACTTAGATGCATCTAACTCAAACCCCAGCTAGCAGGGGTGTTGCTAGCCTAACGTGTAGGCCACACGTTAGATCTGTTATTCTGTTAGGACACACGAGAGGAAAGGGCTACCCATTGAGGTGAAGCTGCCCAAGTGTGGACTTTTGATTTGATTTCTGTATGAGAACTCCCTTGTTGATTCACTTATTATTATCAATTATTATTTTCTAATTAAAATTAATTTAATATGATGTTTATATGGTCTCATGTCGATTATAGATGTATTGTCTAGTCACTGAGTTGCAAAACTCACCCCGTTTTTTTTCTAAAAACATTTTTCAGGAACAATTACTTGTCTATGTGAGACTCTCTATTCAAGATGTAACGATCTGCAATGAGTACTTATTCGTTGACGAGTTCTTAGATGTATATATGCTCCATATAACACAGGCAGGGTCCAACCATTCTTAATTATTTTAATTTTTGTTAAAAATGTATAACTATTTATTTTAGAACTTGTAAAATATTTGTAACTTTTTTTTTCAATTTATATTTGAGTATATAAGGCTTGCTATAGGATTATTTTCCTGAGCGCCGGTCATGGCTCATTTTGGGCTGTGACAAATTGGTATCAGAGCTTAGGTTTAATCTGTGTAATATGGAGCAAGTGTCCTATGGTAGAATCACAATTGTATAAATAGAAGCGCGCCTATTTGTACAAATTGTGGCACTATCAAAGGCCTATAGGAATGTCATCTTTGTCCTTTATGTCGTTGTTGTCTTCTGGTTGTTGTTATCCTGCGACTTCTGCCGCTTCTTGCCACTCTTTTCCTCTTCTTTGTATCCAGCCTTGAGTTATCCTTTGGCAACTTTTCTTGAACTTGCTTTTTCAATGATTTTAGTTTTGGTTCCCGTTTGCGACTCTTTTATCTTTTAGTTAGTTCTACTCTTCCTCACTTTTGTGAATATTTGCTTTAATCTTCCCTATGATTCTCGATTTCAAGATTTCATTCATGATCTAGAATATTTGATATGTTCTTGCTGTGAATTATTATTTGATTCCTTTTGTAAAACTGTATTCGGATTTGTGGATTGTGAATTTGTTTAGTCGTTGAATTGAGATGCTTTCTTTTGGATTTCGATAAACGAGGAGTTTGTTCTTCTTTTGTGGATGATCTTTGAAGCTTACATAATTTTGAACCACTCGTGATTCTTTCTTTCAAAACAATAACTGAATTGCTATTTGGTTGCTCAATGAGAAGAAATACACAATGAACATTTGAACGGAGTGTTATTCTTGTTTCTTTTTGGATTGAAATTGTGATTTTCTTTGCTTTGGTGTGGCGAAATTTTTGGATGATCTATTAGCTGAATTGAAGATCTTTTTCGAACTGAAAGTTTGGTTGAGTTCTTTTAATTTGATGATCTTTTTCTATTACAGTACTGTATTATTGAACATGGCATTTTTTTCCATTGAACGCTTGCTTTTTGTCGGTGATTGGATGATGAATTCTGTTGTTGCCTAGATCCAAAGAAACCGAGAACTCCTTACCCTTGCTTCTCCCCTGAAACTTCTATTCTTCAACTATTCTTATCATTATTATGTAGAGGGATTTAGCTTAAGTTTTGCTTGGTTCGCAATGCTTTTGGGAGGTTGAGATTTGTAGATCGGAGATATTGAAAATAATTTTCTGTTATTTTGGACATGGACGACTAGATATCTAATTCTTTAAAACAGAACAAATTCTCTACTTTTACTTGTTTTTAGATTCAATTATAAATTATAAATCGTGCATGTAAATCAAAATGTAGTTATATTCTATGCAGCATTGTAGCCTGGTTGATGAGCATGATGTATACAGTGGAATGTGGATTGAATTTAGTTTCCTAAAACAGTTTTTCCTACTCTTCTTTCCTTTTTGGTCATTCTAACCTACTGTGCTAGCAGCAGTTGAATTAAATGTCATTGGTTTGCCGTGTAGTCTTGTCATGTCTTGGGTGCATCCTAGTGATATGCTTTTGCACTTGTCTGGTTCATTTGTTTAATTTTTGATTTTTTGATTTTTTGATTTTTTTAAATTTGCTACTTTGTGTTGTTTCCTTTGTTATTCTCTCGTGCTTGGAAATCGGTTTTTGTTTCTCTTTTTCTTAGGAACCAATTGAAAGGTTTGGGATTGCACCAAGACTATTTTTAAGATTCCGAGATTGATATGTCCTTGTTATATTATCCTTTTTCTTTCTACCCCTTTAAATATTATAAAAATAACTTGATTATATAGTCGTTTCACTTTTTTTTATGACTTGCAATGCTTTTCATTGATTGCAACGATTTAAAATTTTGGATCAGAAGATATGATTTGAAAAAAAAAAAAAAGAAAAGCTCTTCAAAAATAATACAGGCTCATGATCTAGATTAAACTTGTCTTCTCTATTGAATTTTTCTGCCATATTTATTTTCTAGCATTGATGGTTGGTGCAAAGTTCAATTTAAACCTGTTTTCTTGCAGCGCTATGTTTGTTGAGATGGTTGAGTAACATTGTCCATGTAATCGAGTTAGCTACATAGATGTGGAATTGGTGACTTTTACCTGGAGTTTGAATGCCCTAGATCTTTTCTTTCGTCTCTTCTATTTTCTTTCCATATATTTAATATGAACATGTCAATTCCTGTTCCTTTGTAGTGTTGTCTTCCAATCGATACTTTTGATTACCATACTCATATGGTGACTTCTAACTTGGTACAGCAGTTTGTGTTTTGTTCTTAATGATTTTGACCGTTAGCTTTGAGAATTGTGATAGGCCCAACCTATTGTTCCCCCATCCTAGTGGTTGACACACTTTCAAGATAGGAGAGTAAGCGTTTAATGAGCACTTATTGGTCGTCGTTTACCATATATGCTGACTGTATCATATATACTCAATTTTGCTTTTTATCGCTTTTTATTTTTGACCGAGCACATAGAAGTTATTGGAATTGATCACATGAATGGTATAGTTGTTTATGCTTCCAGCTATCTCTGACCGAAATCACATGGTGCATCGGTTGTGGGGGATTATCAAGGATAAGAGGATTTGATTTTAGTTTTAACTTTTTGATGGTGTTTTCTCTTTGGATGAGGTATTGGAATTAAATCGCAAACATGTTTTTGTGCAGTTAAACGACCAAGTGTATTGGAGATTTAACTTCGGGGGTTCAAGAGCAAGATTTTGTCTACACATATTTTGTTTCCAACTCAACTTTGTCTTTGTTCTCACTTTGTGTTTTTGTTTGATCTAGTCTTACGTCAGTTTGACAAGTTGTTTCTTTCACTTATCTTCGTCTTTCTCTATATGTGTTTGCCATAATTGGTCACACTAACCATAATTGGAGACTTTTGCTTGAACGCTGTGAGGGGTTTGAATTATGTTAAAATTGTTATGAATTGTTGTGCTGGCCTTAAACTGTTCTTGCATGTGAAGTATTGAAGGACCTCTTCTTGGATGGTTTAACTAAGATTTTGTACTTAAATGAGTTGAATGTATATGTAAATTTTGGCATAAAGGACAACAAAAAGATAAATAGTATCTTGTCATGTTTTATACTATCTATATATTATTTGTAGTCAAGTAATTTCTATTTTTTTTTATATTAGTATGCTTAATAACTAAATCCATGATAATAAGAATAATAATAATTTCCAAGAGACTTAGTCAGAGATTTCTAAATTAGAAAAAGAGAGCAGGTTAGTTTATATGACAGTTAATATTTTTATTTCTATGACTAATTGATTATGTATTCTAAAATGTGGTATCAAACCTTGAATTTACTGTTTTACTTTGCTTTTCTGTTATTATTTCTATCTTGTTGTTTATGGTTTTGATTTATGAATGTTGTGGATATTCCATTTAGGTTATAAGAGTGTTTCCCTTCGTTTTCTTGCTTGTGATGCTACTGTTTCTTATTATTATTATTATTATTATTATTATTGTAATTTTCTTTACCCTAATGTTCCAATTTTGATCTATACATAATATAGACTTTAAGCTTTGTATCTTCTTTCTCTTCTTTGATACAAAAAAAAATTGTGTCCTTTCAAGTTAGAAATAAATTAAAAGTGATCTTTGTATGTATTTGTTTATCTAGGCCATGTTTCCTAACTAATTAATAAGTTTTGATATTAGAAAGGTATTTTCAAAAATAAATAAATAAATAAATAAAAATTCCAAAGTACTTCTTGATGGGAAAATTTTCATGATGAATGAAAACTGTTTTGATCTTAGTAGAAAATTTATACCAAAATTTGCAAATTTATCTTTATCATGTGATTTTCATGAAGCATGGATATATGATTTGAGTCTTAGATTAGCTATTTAAAGGTATTTATCCCTTTAACTAGAAGAAATATGTTGCATTGTGTGGTTATGTTGTAATTAGTTGAACTTCTATAGTAATTGATAAGCAAGTTATCATAACAATGTTTTAAGTCCGAGAAAGATCATCATTGAAATGATTTTGTTTTGTCACCAGTATATTCATCTTGTTTCCCTTTAATTCCATGATTGTCATAACTCTCTTTCTTATAATCATTACTCTTGAAAAATTTTTTTTCTTTCATTCTAATGCATATCATTGTTTTCCTAAACTCTTGTAATAGCATTTCGTCTATAGTCTTGTTTTGTATAATATTTGTACACATTATTAAACTTATGGTTTCAAAATGTGATTGTATTTATTTCGATTGAAGTTGTCACCATATTGCTTTTTCTCTAATTCCTAACTTTGTTATTCGTTGCATCAATGTCTAATTCTATGAAAGATGTGTAAATCTGTGTAGCTTGTACTGCTCACGCGATATTACATAGTATATTGGTTTGAAATTCGGGGACCGAATTTCTAAAGGAGGGAAGAATGTAATAGCCAGAAAAAAAATAAATAAATAGATAAGCCGGTGGGACCCACTCCTAGATTTTTATTTTCTTCTTTCTCTAACTAGAGGGCTGTTTCGTCACCGGTCGCCGTTCGGGTGAACCTTGGTTGCTAATGGAGCTGTTGGTGCCGCTGGAGCTGAACCGTTCCTGACAATAACCTAAACTATCGCAGCTCCACCTTGTCGTTGCCCTAATCCAAATTCTGCGCTCATTCATTCCATTCTACGTCAATCCTCCAATTTTGACACTCCCGATTCGGTATCTTCGGTCCCTTGGGACCAAGTTGTGAGTAGGCTTTACATTTATAATTGTTTGACTGTACATCTATAATTATTTTGACATATATCTATTATGATCTTTGAATTATACTCACTATATTTGTCTAGAACGGTTTTAAATTGATTAGAATAATTGATTTATTAAAATTAAATAATTTATTTTTTATGAAGTTTATACTTTTGGAACTATACATGAGACCATATATATTTTTGATGAAGTCTTGCATTATTTTAAATTGTGTTGATTCACTTATTATTATCAATTATTATTTTCTAATTAAAATTAATTTAATATGATGTTTATATGGTCTCATGTCGATTATAGATGTATTGTCTAGTCACTGAGTTGCAAAACTCACCTCGTTTTTTTTCTAAAAACATTTTTCAGGAACAATTACTTGTCTATGTGAGACTCTCTATTCAAGATGTAACGATCTGCAATGAGTACTTATTCGTTGACGAGTTCTTAGATGTATATATGCTCCATATAACACAGGCAGGGTCCAACCATTCTTAATTATTTTAATTTTTGTTAAAAATGTATAACTATTTATTTTAAAACTTGTAAAATATTTGTAACTTTTTTTTTCAATTTATATTTGAGTATATAAGGCTTGCTATAGGATTATTTTCCTAAGCGCCGGTCATGGCTCATTTTGGGCTGTGACAGAATCTGTTATGGGGGAGCATGATTACCGTAAGACAACTTTAGATCATTGTGTCTTTGTGCAAAAATTTTCTGATGATGATTTTATCATTCTTTTACTTTATGTGGATGATATTTTGATTGTGGGTAAGAATGCTTTGAGGATTAATGAGTTGAAGAAACAGTTGAGCAAGTTCTTTGCTACGAAGGACTTGGGTCCTGCCAAACAGATTTTGGGCATGACTATTACTCGTTATAGAGATTCCAAGAAGCTTTATTTGTCACAGGAGAAGTACATAAAGAAGGTGTTTCAAAGGTTTGGCATGAATGATGCCAAATGTGTTGCTAGTTCTTTTGCTCCTCATTTTAAGTTGAGCACCAAGCAGTGTCCAACCACTGATGAAGAGAAACAAGCAATGGATGAAATTTCTTATGCCTTAGCTGTTGGAAGCTTGATGTATGTTATGGTGTGTACTAGACCAGACATTGCTCATGCGGTTGGTACTGTGAGTCATTTTCTCTCTAATCCAGGGAAAGAACATTGGAATGTTATTAAATGGATTATGAGATATCTCAAAGGTACAACTAACTTGAGTTTGAGTTTTGGTGGTGAGAAACCTTTACTAGTTGGCTTTACTGATGCAGACATGACAGGAGATATTGATTCTCGAAAGTTTACTTCAGATTATTTGGTCAAGTTTGCAGGGGAAGCTATTTCATGGCAGTCAAGGCTACAGAAGTGTGTTCCACTTTCTACCACAGAGGTAAAGTTTATTGCATCAACTGAAGCATGTAAAGAGTTGTTGGGATGAAGAAGTTTCTTGCAGCACTTGGTTTCAAGCAAGACTGTTATGTGTTGTTGTGTGATAGCCAAAGTGCTATTCATCTTGCCAAGAATTATACTTTTCATGCAAGATCTAAACATATTGATGTTAGGTATCACTGGATACGGGGTGTGTTAGATTCCAAATTGTTGGAACTTGAGAAAGTTCACACTGATGACAATGGTGCTGATATGATGACAAAAGCATTGTCAAGAGATAAGTTTGAAACATGTTGTTTGATCGCCGGAATGGCGATGGCCTCCACCTAGTCGAGAAGGGGGAGATTTGTTGGGTTTTTTCTCTTCTTTGTGAGACCCAAGCCCAACATTTTGAGGGTGTCACTTTGCACTTATTGTGACACAACCCTAATCAGATTTTTGGGGTCAATTTGAGAGAAAGAGAGTAGCCACCAAAGAGAGAAAGAAGCGAGAAAACAGAATTTTCGTTTTTATCAAAAGCAGTAAACTTCAAATGGTAGTTTCTCATTAGTTCACCGTTGGATCGGCTTGAAATTTGAACTGCGTGTTTCTCTCATCTTGTTCTTCATTCTGGACGGTGGAGATGTTGATTGAAAGTCTGCAGTGAGAGAAATTGGCTTCGCAAGAGAAAAATTAGGTTTTCCATTTTTACACAGAGTAGCAATTTTTGAACGGCAGTTTCTCATTTTTTCACCGTTGGATCGACGTGAAATTTGGACAGTAAATTCTTCATATCTTGTTCTTCATAGTTGCTGCCACATTGTGTTGTGAGTGCTTCCATACTATTGTTGTATTGGATATTTGTGTTATTTTTGCTGATAGACTCTTTCAATAATGTCTAGGAAAATAGTAGATAAACAAAAGCTTAATTATGAAGAAAAAGAGAAACTTAAACGAAAAGATAAATGTTGGTTAAAACTGTTGATTATTCCAATCTTTTCCCAATAGAATAAATTATGCCCCAATTATTTTATCAATATGTTAATTAGGAATGAACATTTTGGAGATTGTATCATAAGTTTTAATTAAGAATGTGATTACTTTGTTTCCATAGTTGGATTATCTTTTGTAGAATAACGAGGGTATAATCTCTAATATACATTTGTCGGCCTTAGGTTGTGTTATTAATGCTTCTCATACGGTACCACAACTCTGTAGCTAGAGCTTGCGATTATATTGAACAGAATAGAGATGATATCAAAAAGAAAGAAGGAACAAATTAAACGTATGTGATGTTTAAATGGATATGAAATTTTGGTCAATGAAGACATGTATGATTTCGCTTGTGATACGCAGATACGCTAAAAGGCAAGCCAATACCGTAAGGTAGGGGTGCATATGTGCCGGGTGAAGTCGGGTTTGATGTGACCCAGACCCGATCCGAAATATACACCGGGTTTATTTATTAGACCCGAACCCGACCCTAGACCCGATGAAACCAATACACTTTCGGGCCACAATTATACCGGGTAAAAACCGGGTGAAAACCGGGCCATTAACATTACATTACGTTGATACCTTCTTGTAAGCTAGCATGTAAAAATATCCAAATTTTCAAGACTCCAACCATTATTTAACATGGTAAAATTCACTTAGAAAAATATAACAAAAACCAACCCTTCTTTAAAATTAAAGCATAACCACAATCCATACTAAAGCAAAACCACAATCAATACTAATATTGTCTAATAATACCAAATATTTAAATCAATACAAATAACACAATATTATGCATTAGTCTAAAGTCTTATGCATTCTAAACATAAAATATTAACTTATAGTCTTATAATGACTAATAAAACAAAATATTAAAGTTTACAATACTTAAATTCCACATAAGAATAGTCATGATCCATCACCAATAACACAAAATATTAATTGTGTATGATGACCGGGTCACCGGGCCGACTTCGGGTGACCCGAGCTATGGCCCGGACCCGACCCGAAATAATGACCGGGTCTATTTTTGAGACCCTTACCCGACCCTAAACCCGATGAAATCATACCAAATTAGCCCCTAAAATGTTCGGGACCGGGCCGGGCCTTCGGGCCGGGCCGGGTCTGTGCACCCCTACCGTAAGGATAGCTGAATGGGTGATGATATTTTATCAAAAGACAAAAGGAATCCATCCTGTATGTGCAGTGGAACCTTTTCCCAGACAATGGAGTGATGAACATTATATATATCGCCGCGTCCATCACCATACATATCCAAAGCAAAAAATTTAACAAATACTGAACCCCAATTGCCATGCATATTAACACGTACACTCTCTATGTCAATGTGTCCACCATGCACCACAATCCATCCATCTCTTGTTTATCTCTAAGCCAAGACCTAGTGTTGTTGCCACCTCACATTTCTCAATTTCAACACTCGTCAACCTGCATGCCACTCCAATGCCCAAGTGTACATCCATATCATCCTAACGCAACTATATAAATACCACTCACCTCCCTCCATCATTTCACCATCCACACTCATAATAATCATATATATTCATCAATCATCTATATAAGTAGTAGCAGGAGCAATGAGAGGGAGGGTTTCTCCACTGATGCTGTTGCTAGGGATCCTTGTCCTGGCTTCAGTTTCTGCAACGCATGCCAAGTCATCACCTTACCAGAAGAAAACAGAGAACCCCTGCGCCCAGAGGTGCCTCCAGAGTTGTCAACAGGAACCGGATGACTTGAAGCAAAAGGCATGCGAGTCTCGCTGCACCAAGCTCGAGTATGATCCTCGTTGTGTCTATGATCCTCGAGGACACACTGGCACCACCAACCAACGTTCCCCTCCAGGGGAGCGGACACGTGGCCGCCAACCCGGAGACTACGATGATGACCGCCGTCAACCCCGAAGAGAGGAAGGAGGCCGATGGGGACCAGCTGGACCGAGGGAGCGTGAAAGAGAAGAAGACTGGAGACAACCAAGAGAAGATTGGAGGCGACCAAGTCATCAGCAGCCACGGAAAATAAGGCCCGAAGGAAGAGAAGGAGAACAAGAGTGGGGAACACCAGGTAGCCATGTGAGGGAAGAAACATCTCGGAACAACCCTTTCTACTTCCCGTCAAGGCGGTTTAGCACCCGCTACGGGAACCAAAACGGTAGGATCCGGGTCCTGCAGAGGTTTGACCAAAGGTCAAGGCAGTTTCAGAATCTCCAGAATCACCGTATTGTGCAGATCGAGGCCAAACCTAACACTCTTGTTCTTCCCAAGCACGCTGATGCTGATAACATCCTTGTTATCCAGCAAGGTATCAAATCTAATTCTATTCTAAACTACATATATTTTGTTGCTTGATACATATGATTCATTGGATTGCAGGGCAAGCCACCGTGACCGTAGCAAATGGCAATAACAGAAAGAGCTTTAATCTTGACGAGGGCCATGCACTCAGAATCCCATCCGGTTTCATTTCCTACATCTTGAACCGCCATGACAACCAGAACCTCAGAGTAGCTAAAATCTCCATGCCCGTTAACACACCCGGCCAGTTTGAGGTACCTCTTTCTTCTCACATATATATTCAAGAGGAATGTTAGGAGGCCAGCAACTTTTGTAATTTGTAGTTATCAAATAGTCATTAGTGATGATATTAATGTTATTAATAATGATTTTAATGGTGTAAAATTTTATCTAATGGTTCATTTTTTTTTTTTGATACATGTTGGTCAGAATTTAACAAATTACTGGTCCTAGATTTTTCTTATATTCAATTCTCAATTATCATCTTACATGGGAATTCAATGAGATACGGAGGGTGCTGTTAGAAGAGAATGCAGGAGGTGAGCAAGAGGAGAGAGGGCAGAGGCGATGGAGTACTCGGAGTAGTGAGAACAATGAAGGAGTGATAGTCAAAGTGTCAAAGGAGCACGTTGAAGAACTTACTAAGCACGCTAAATCCGTCTCAAAGAAAGGCTCCGAAGAAGAGGGAGATATCACCAACCCAATCAACTTGAGAGAAGGCGAGCCCGATCTTTCTAACAACTTTGGGAAGTTATTTGAGGTGAAGCCAGACAAGAAGAACCCCCAGCTTCAGGACCTGGACATGATGCTCACCTGTGTAGAGATCAAAGAAGGAGCTTTGATGCTCCCACACTTCAACTCAAAGGCCATGGTTATCGTCGTCGTCAACAAAGGAACTGGAAACCTTGAACTCGTGGCTGTAAGAAAAGAGCAACAACAGAGGGGACGGCGGGAAGAAGAGGAGGACGAAGACGAAGAAGAGGAGGGAAGTAACAGAGAGGTGCGTAGGTACACAGCGAGGTTGAAGGAAGGCGATGTGTTCATCATGCCAGCAGCTCATCCAGTAGCCATCAACGCTTCCTCCGAACTCCATCTGCTTGGCTTCGGTATCAACGCTGAAAACAACCACAGAATCTTCCTTGCAGGTGATAAGGACAATGTGATAGACCAGATAGAGAAGCAAGCGAAGGATTTAGCATTCCCTGGGTCGGGTGAACAAGTTGAGAAGCTCATCAAAAACCAGAAGGAATCTCACTTTGTGAGTGCTCGTCCTCAATCTCAATCTCAATCTCCGTCGTCTCCTGAGAAAGAGTCTCCTGAGAAAGAGGATCAAGAGGAGGAAAACCAAGGAGGGAAGGGTCCACTCCTTTCAATTTTGAAGGCTTTTAACTGAGAATGGAGGCAACTTGTTATGTATCGATAATAAGATCACGCTTTTGTACTCTACTATCCAAAAACTTATCAATAAATAAAAACGTTTGTGCGTTGTTTCTCCAAGAAAGGTGTGGCGCTTATGGTTGTTTATTTATACGAAACTAATTAAATACATCATAACGGCAAAGACCTCTTATTATGTAATTTTCTTTTAAAAAATATAGACTGCCAAAATATATATGAATATTTACATGAACAAGTCAAATGGAATACTTGTTGAGACATATCTCATCGATCCTATCTACTAATTAGTAGATACAAACATATTTGAGTGTTAATCATTTCTCTCATGACTTATGGGTCTCAGAATACCTACGGTAGTCCTCCTCAGTTGGGACAGGGTAACTACCCTTTCCTTCGTCGAGGTCGGTAAGTTTATAGCTATCAACTGTACCAAAAGAAGAGATATGATTTATTAGCATGAATATAAAATGAGAGAGAATCTTATTGAGAGATTGCAAGAAAGTCATGCATAAACTTACATCCTATAGGGTTCTGGCAACGGCCACCGCACCACCACCTGCAAAATTTACTAGGGAAAACACAAGCACGGAAACAGTAGTCGTTGCATCTGTTTTGTTGAGCCTTGAGAGAATTGTCTACCGCATTAGCGCCCACTATCAGGAAAACCATCATGGCCATGAAAAATGCAACAACGTTATAGTATTCCTTTCCCATTTTTTATATATTTATTCACGCTTTTTGATTGTCTTTGAAGAACAATCCTCCCATCACCATGCATGGATTTATATAAATACAGCTAAATAATTGCTTCATCATCAGCCACGAACTAAACAACGCTAATATAATGCTGAGGCCTTTCTTCGTTAATCGTTTTAACCAAAAAAGGAAAAAGGGAAAGCAAATGAGAGCATTTCATGAATCGCATAAAAAATGGAGCATTACTCCGCGTCTTCCGTTTGTTTATGGATTTTTGTTGTAACGAAGGTGACGCATGTCAATTTGAGTGTGTCGAAAATTTTTGAATAGTTTAACTTTAACCATATTTGACTAAAACTTTTATTTTTGGTTCATATTGTATTAGTTGGGCCGAACATTGGGCCAATGGTTGCAGAAAAGAAGGTGGGCCCTACATGCCAAAAAAAAGAAGGTGGGCCCTGGCTTCAATCTGACTAGTCGTATTGTGTGCTTGTTGCTCAAGACAGAGTGAGTGTTGTTTAAAACAGGGAGAACCGGAGAAATGAGAAGCTATGTAGAAGATGGAGTGCGTATTCGGATTGGTAGGGAAGGGGTTCGCCATCGTGGTGGCGGACACGTCGGCGGTGCACGGCATACTGGTTCACAAGACGAACGAGGAGAAGATCATGAAACTTGATTCTCACAAGCTCATGGCCGCCAGTGGTGAGGGCGGTGACAGGGTTCAGTTCACTGAATACATACTCAAGAACGTGGCTCTCTACCAATTCCGCAACGGGATCCCTTTGACCACTTCCGCTGCCGCCAATTTCACCCGCGCCGAGCTAGCTGCTGCTCTCCGCAAGGTAACTAAACCGGTAAATTAAACCCCCCTCATTTTATAATAAATCAATGTTTTGTTACTTTAGCTGGTGGGTGTGGTTTTTGTTCAGAACCCCTACGCTGTGAACATTCTTCTTGCTGGTTACGACAACCACACAGGCCCTTCACTATACTACATTGACTACTTAGCAACACTTCACAAGGTTGACAAGGCAGCTTTTGGTTATGCCTCCTATTTTTCATTGTCAATCATGGACACACACTACCACGCTGGCATGTCCCTGCAAGAAGCTATTGATTTAGTAGATAAATGCATCACGGAAATCAGGTCCAGGTTGGTTGTGGCACCTCCAAACTTTGTTATCAAAATTGTTGACCAACACGGAGCCAGAGAGTGTGCGTGGCGTCAATCGCTTCCTTCAGCTTCACCTACTTTTATTCATAATTGAGTACGAGGAGAACATGCTATTTGAGCTATAACTCATTGACATAATTTGCTGTTGTTTTATTTTTATTATTATTATTATTATTATTATTATTATTATTATTTGTGTGTGAATGTGTGATCTTGGTTTCGTTTGGGATTTGTTTCTTACACTACCGAAAAAGAAAGGAAAATTCTCAAGAAAGTTAATAAAAAATAATTAATAAGAACTTTATTTCTCCATTCCCAATTACATACGTACAACAACCTCAATAAGAATAATAATACACATTACAAATTTACAATACAAATAGCTTCGATTCGAAAAAAGAAGGTGATATGAGCAGCCACGCCGCAAAAGAATACATAGTAACATCAATTCCATAGGTACATGAACTTGAGAATACGCAAAGAAAGAGAAACCTAGTAGAATTTGAGAACAGCAACTCCAAGTGCAATGAATAGAAGAGAAGGAGGCGCATTGAAAGGTTTGATGGCATATGATGGAGTGAGACCAGGGCGGGAACTTTCCGTGGATGAAGCTGGTGTACTTGTGGTTCCAGAATCCACTGATGGAGATGCGGGACTTTGAAGAGGAGAGCTACTAGTTGTGTCAGACTCTGGTGCCAGAGAAGGTGGATTCGATGGTGATGGGGGGATATCAGAAGAAGAAGAAGCTGCATGCTCAAAAGATACACATCAGATAACTCTAAATAAAATATGCTCTTAATTAAATAGGATTAGGCAGTTGGCACTAACCTTGAGGACTAGGAGTTGGAGTAAATCCTGAGGGTGATGAAGGAGACGGTCCAAAAGCCACTGGTCCTGTGAAATCAAATATTATTCAAAAGATAGATTAAGAAAGGCTCATATAAGAATTTTTTAGCAACAATTCTGGCATCACGTACCTGGAGCAGGAAGTGGTGTACCTGAGGCTGCAAAATCCAAAAGCACATCACTTAGTTAGCGGTATTGATAAACTGAAAAAAAAGTAGATGGAATTTTCATATTAAGTTGATAGTTAAGAGTCGTTAGATATAATTCAGTCAAATCTGTTAAATTATTTAAGAACTTTGACTGAAGTTAACTATAGGAAGGAAATTTACCTTTGCATTGGAACAAGCAGTTCATACCGCCACTGGTTATCGACTTGAGGGCGCCGCAGCATTGGGCAGTTGGCGAGGTGCCATTGCCACTGCTATTTGTGAGGAAGCCCGCGCATGGTGTGAACACTGTGCTTAGCGCCGAGACGTTACATGGTGTGCTAATTTGGGCGTAGGATGGTGCACTTGTCACCATCAACATGCCTAGTACTAGAGCCACAACTCTTGCTACCATGTTTGTGTGTTATGTGTAGAGAGTCAAGACCAAGTTTGATGGTTGGGTAAGAGCATGTTAAGCGAATTTATAGACATAGGAAATCAACAAGTTAAGCATGAAATTTGGTTTAGAAGCTCAACTACCATGACTAATTAGAGCCAAATGAAAGAATTTGAAGCAGGTGGGATTAGTATGTTTTGACTTTTGACCTCAGTGGAAAGCTTATGTTCACCCAAGTGTCACAGAATGTTGTGTCTATAATGCAACATTTATCATCAGCCAAGTCATTAAGTTCTGTATTAGTTCAGCTGCAAAAGTGGATAACCCAAGACTAACACAATCCTAGATTATATTCCTGCTTTCTTCTCTTTCCTTCTTTCTTTGCTTGCTTTATTGATCCTTCCCTATATTTTATTTTTTTCCCATACCGATCCAACACGCTTCCACAAGTCAACGCAATCTTCTAATCCTCTTTCTCTAATCTCTATTGCTTATTGGACAATAAAAAATAAACTCAAACTAAAACACTGGCCTTTTGTTAGTTGGATGCTCGAGGCTCCTTTTCGGTTTTTCCCCTTTTCTTTTGGTCATGGTGAATTGGTCAGCGCCTCACTACTCCCAAGTTCATGGGCATTACCAAACCAAGTTGAGTGGCCCGTAGACCTAGGCTACCATGTAGCACCACATAGTTTTTTGAGGAAATTAAAATAACAAGTTTTGGCCCAAGCCCGAGAATGACCAAAAACTATAATCAATTTGTTTTGTCTAATTCTGTTTTATCAACGAAAGTTTTATATTGAAAACCTTGTTAAGCAAAACCTATTATGCTTTAGAAAGTGTACAGTAGGGCTGGAAGTGAGTCAAGCCAACTTATGAGCTAGTTCGAGCTTGACTCGTTAATAGCTCGATAAGCTAAGTTCGTGAGCTAGTGAGCCAAATTTGAGCTTGAAATTGAGTTCATAAATTAAATGAGCCGGCTTGATCTTAATTATTTAAAATTTTATATTTATTTTTTACATATAATTTTGATGTAGAACATAAATAAAAAATTTAAAATTTATTGATAGATAACAATATATAAAATTGATTTTTTTAAATATTTTTTAAAAAATATTAGTTATAATTTATTGATATAAAATTATAGATTATGTATTTATATTTCTATTATTTGATTAAAATAGGCTGGTGGATATTTTTTTTATATTTACGTCATAAAACTTTTTTATTTTTTTCGGGATTAAGCTTGGATAAACCGTAAAGAATTACATTTTACGAACAAGGCCTATAACAGACTTTGTCCTTGGAGTTGGGCCATGGCCTAAAACTTTCATAACAGGCCTAAAGTGTGTAGCATCTTATGAAAACGGTACCCTGAGAAAAATGATTAACTAATGTGTTGACTTATGCATGTACCCAAAAAAAAAAAGTGTTGACTTATGCAGACGTGTTAAATGATCCTCTACACTTTTCTTTCCTCCCAAAGTGGTAATTAAAACTGTTTGCCATGGCCATTTCTAGTTAGTACATCTTAATAGTTACACGTCCCTACCTAGACGGTGTTTGGATTTGGTGAATAAGCAAAATTTCCCAAATGAAACAAGTGTAAGAAACACGCTGTGAGTTGTACGTTGTTGTTATTAAGTTGTGAATGTGATTTGAAAAGTCTAATTTAAGACCTCACAAAATGGTGACACAGTTCCCTTCCTCCATAGTCCTAAAAGTAGTTCATCCACATACCAAACAAACCTGTGTTAGGATTAGGAACCTTCCATCATTCCATGCAATGCAACACTATTCCATAAAGTCCAAGTGTCCAACTCTCTCACATTTGAACTCACAGCACCGTACCCTTAAATCCAAGTACCTTTAATTACTTCCCATCATTGAGAGGTAGTTCACCCACATAAACCTGCTTTTTTTTTTCACATTGATTTCTGTTGCATCTTCCTTTATAAAAAGCCATAAAGTCTCCTCATACCAAACCATCCCAGTCAATCAAATAGAAGAGTATTATTATCAAGCAGTTTAATTTCCAATGGCACAAGGGAAAGTAGAGATACTGGTGGTGGTGGCAATCGGCATGATGTTGGGAGGAGCGGCGGCGCAATCGAGTTGCACAAGTGCGTTGGTGAACCTGTCACCATGCCTAAACTACATTCAAGGGAGATCATCAACACCAAGTTCAGGGTGCTGCTCACAGCTTTCGAATGTAGTGAGATCAGAACCACAGTGCCTGTGCCAGGTTCTTAGCGGAGGAGCTTCATCGTCCCTTGGCATCAGTATCAACCAAACTCAGGCTCTTGCTTTGCCTGGTGCTTGCAGAGTCAACACCCCACCCGTTAGCCAGTGCAAAGGTATATAAGAGATAATACTCAATTTGGTACCTAAACTTGTACTCGAGTCTCAATTTAGTCCTTAAAATTTTAATTACCTCAATTTAGTCCCAAACTTTTCAATTGACTCTGTGACGGAAACCGCTATAGGGATTAACGTGATTAAAATTTGAAAAGTTCAGGGACTAAATTGAGGCAATTGAAATTTCAATGACTAAATTGAGGCTCGAGTGTAACTTCAGGGACCAAACTGAGTATTTTCTCGGTATATAATAATCTATTCAAATACTAATGCCAGACAAACAAAAAGTCAGTCAGAATTTGTCTTATTTAGTATTCATTAATTATTATAATAATTAATAAATGTTAAATAATAAGACAAGTTTTGATTGTTTTTGGCTAATTTATTTTGGTTACCAAATATTTTCGTATATTAAATCACTAGTAAGATGAGTATTATGCTAATTAATATGAATCATTTATTTATTTGTGAACATACACATACAGCAGCTGCTTCACCAGCAGAATCTCCAAATTCAGGTACATACATCAATGAATACATTATGCTGATTCATCATACAACATGCAAAAAATATAATTGGATTGAGTTTATATTTTAAATTTGCAGGAACTAGTGGAGCTGGAAGCGGGACGATACCCACTACAGATGGCGGATTCTCGAGTGGGAATTCAATCAAGTTATCAGTTCCTATGCTCTTCATTGTTTTTGCTGCAACATGTGCTTCAACTTTCAGGATATACTGATTTCATAGTTTTAGTCCCCTTCATAGTTATTATAGTTTTTCTCTTATATATTGGTCATGATTATTACTATTGTACCTTCTTTTTTTTTTTTTCTTCTCGAATATGTTGTCGTTATTATGGAGTTTCCGACTTTCCTTAGGTTATATATTCATTTTTGTGACTGTGACT
>NC_029793.2:145796826-145798812 GCF_000816755.2 Arachis ipaensis | reverse complement strand
CCTAGATATTTTTAATCAAAAATTGGCACTGGATGGGCCCATTATTAACAACCAATCACAAATAATCCATAAGCAGTTGTGGATATGACAAAATATATGGGCCATTATTGGCCCATCTTAGGCCTAGAGAAAGGAAACAAAAAACTACACATGCTGGTGGGCTACACATTATTGTCATGTGTGGGGTTTATGATTTAACACAATATTTCATAATTATCAAAACCGACTCGGTAATTTTGTTATAATTAAATAACAATATAAAATTATATTCTATTTGTTATAATAAGTATTTTTTAAATTTTATTTTTGTATTTTAATTAATAATTACTTTTCGATTTCAATAATTTATTATGTTTCAAGTATTTATTAAATAGAAAAAGTATAAATAGACAATAAAAATACTAAACAATATGAATAATAAATATATTGGATATTTATTTTACTAAGTGTATGGATGATTATTCTAATATTAAAATTTAGGTGAATAATTTAAAAGTATAATATATTTTTATTTTATTAATGATTGTTCATGTTGTTCAAAAAAATCATTAATTATCTAATATAATCCTATTCAATAACTTCAATGACTTACCCGGACTCCCAAATGCAAATTAGATCAGAACCAGACAAATATGATGATGATAAAGAACTTATATTAACCACTAGCATATATATACGTGCGTGGAAAAGGGTGAAACTCATAGTCACGCAATGTACAACTTCGAAGTAGATCTATTATTCAATATAGTAAGTACATGCCTCAGAAAATGACATAAAATATAACATCTCATTCTGTCATTTTAATTTGATTCTTTGCTCCCCTACCTACCTATATATTGAAATTAAATGTAATTATTGCTCTTTTTCTTACTAACTTAGACTTCACAATTCAACATATGAATGGACCAAATACGTTAAGTATGGTACAAATTATCTTTTCTATGACCCACGTCTACATGGGAAGATTGAAATGTATGCATATATTAGTGGGGCTTATATTATAATTTCTATATTTGGTCGCTATCAAGCTTTCGTCATGACAAGTAGCTAGTACCCCCTTTTATTCATCTTTTAATTAATTGTTCCTGAAATTATGCTACGTTTATACTAAAATCAGTTACTAAAGTCAGTCACCATAATAAAATACATGTTGAAATATAAATTCATATTGAAAATAAATTAAATTACACATGTATTTATACACAAATACATTGATGGTTAATTTTAGTGACTGATTTTAGTGTACAAATAGCATTTTGCTAAAATTGCTTTACCATCCCTGTCAATATAATATTTTAAGCATCTATTGCCTTTTCAATTTCAATAATTTTAGATTAGCTGCACTACTTACCCTACAATATAAAAATGTATCTTCCAAAAATATGTTATTATGCGCTAAGTTGAATTTGATTTAATTATCATGCATTAGACAAATTCAAAAGTGAGATAACGAGTTGTATAATTAGATATACGTATACACATACATAATCTTTTATAATTATAAATGAAAAATCAGATTCGTTATTGACAGTGATTTAATTTTTTTCTTCTTTAGAACTAACGTTTTATTTTTACAATAGTGTTAAATAGTTAACTTTATAGTCACCAAAAAAATAGTTAACTTTATGGGTTTTGCTACGGTGTAGATGGAGAAATTTTTCTACATATATAGAAAGCCACTTGTCAAAGCAGGAGGATGTGCACATGGGGTCAATGCCAAAGGATGTTGGGCATGGGGCCCACGTCTGCGTTGGGGTTTGTTTTTGCAGGAGATAAATACTGTATTTTTGCAGTTGATTGTTGGTTTAATTAGTTAAAAATGAGTGTTTATGTGATAATTAAAAAATCATTAAACTAATTATTACCGTTGTTATGGGTAGGCTTACCGATTTAGGATTTTGGATTATTGACTTATTTGTTAATTATTTTTTCTTATTATTATTTAATTATTTTTTAAAATAATCAATATAATATTATTAACAAACA